>NC_091098.1:0-86864 GCF_024713975.1 Paralichthys olivaceus | reverse complement strand
GTAATGTTACTCTGCTACTTCAGCTAACTTGCTGGTGAAGCAATATATTCCTTGTGTCACAAAAGCAACAAGTGTCAGAACCTGTCTGACTGCCTAATTCAACCAGGCACAACTTTTCTTCTTTCGCACCTGCGGACACCAGGCCGAACTAGGTGGATGGGCTTTCTGTAAAGACGGCTCCTGTCGCGGTTTCAAAGCTCTTCGTGCTTTCTGGCATTTGCTGGAGGCCCGTCAAATTGCAATCTATAATGAAAGGGGAATCAGAAGTTAGTGTAAAGCCCATTATCAATGCCTAGTATATGCTGGCCCCTCATTTCAGCCAAAAAAGCCTCAAACTGTTTGAAAGTTACACCTTTGCGATCATTAGGCCCCCCGATCAACATTTTTCCCTCTCATACCCGTATGTACTCTGTATGGCTATGAAAATGGAGCCCTTAGAAATGGGCTTAATTGATACCAAAGGTCACAAAGGTCACCTGGGCCCTTCTGCGGTTTTGGTGAAAATCGGTAATGCAGGCTCAAAGAGCCCCTTGTGACCAGTGGGTCAAATTTGGGGCTCCTAGGCCCCTGGGAAGGCCCCGAAAGGGATCGTAATTTTCCCAAAAATCTCCAGAACCAAGAGGCTGCGAGCCCTGTTTAGGCCCCTGACCAGCTAGAGGGCTGAAATCCAAGTGACACCTCATGTAACGTTGATAAGAAATTCCCTCAAGCAGTCCAAGTTACCAGATATAATGAAATTCCCTACTGACAGTCCTAACATATCACATTCACAGTGACGTGAGGTAACTCTGACCTTTAACTTCGAAGGGAATAAAATCCTTCATCTTTGAGTTGAAGTTAATGTTTTTACCAAGTTTGACGACATTCCCATGAGCTGATCTTTAGATATCAATTTAAGGAAAAATATTTACATACTTTGTGAGAACACTGTGACATTTGGCTACCAAAATGAAATCCAAATTCATGTGAATGTTTGTGCCAAATATGAAAGAATTCCCTGAAGGCATTTTGGATATATATTGCATATACAAGGCAAGAAGTGTGCTTTGTGAGGTGCTAGTGACCTTGCCATTTGATCTTTGATCCTTCATCAATCACATCCAAAAGATGTCCCTACTTTTGGTGTATGTCTGACAATGATAAAGTCTAATCAGGAAGGAGCTCAACACTCCTAATTGCATTTATCACTGCATAAATATTTTGTGATTTATTGCCCTTTTCGATTAACAATTTGGTCAACCATTTGTTCAGTCCTCCACATACATCTTTGCTCATGCAATTATACATACAAAAATGTAACATTTCCATTACAGTGCTAAAAGTGTTAGAGCTGAGCAGGGATCAGTGAGGATGAGGTCATATTTAAAGAGAGAGAATGGGCTGTAATTGGTGGGTGACTGACGAGCACCCATAAACCTATCGGTAGCTGAGTACATGACTCTCTCCTGCATGAACTAACACAATGCTTCATTAGTCACAATTCAAGTTCAGGATTTCTACGATGACATTCTCACTTTAAACTTAATTTAAAGTATCACAAATTAAAGCTGACCTTGAATTATGATCAGTCAGAATCAAATTGTCATATATCACAAATCATAAACTGGATTTATTTTCATAATTAATTATGGATAAAATTACAAGGTATGTTGCAGAAATCTGGAATGGATATCTATATCATTGAGCATTGTACAAGTTACATTGTACAAGTACATGTTCTACTGAATAAGGGATCAGCCACTTGCTATCTGTAATACAAACAGTCATCATCAGGAACATCAGAGATATCATAGTTCATAATCATCCCAAGGTACTTGTAGTTCTCTAAAATGTCTACCACATGTCCCTTGATGATAGTATTCTAAGAGTTTGAGGACTGATGCCTAAAACTCATGTCCTTGGTTTTTGTCACATTTAGTAGTAAAAATGCACAGTCACACCAATACAGATTCACAATCCACAATGGGACCATGGTTGTTGTCATCTGCATGGAGGAAACTGACTGTCACAGAGTCATCAGCAAATTTGAAAAGTAATCTGTTGTCATGCCAGCTGCGGCAGTCATCAGTATACACATTATAGAGGGGAGGTGAAAGGACACAGGAGGAGACCCTGTGGATGATGACAATGTGTCTTACATGCATTACTTTCTGTGTCAGTTGCCAGTTGCAGCTCGAGGCATGTATCCAAAATTATCTTTTCCAGGCACTATACTGATACTGTAGTCACTACAAGTTACGCACGTTCCATTTTGCCTGGGGGACATTTAAAACAAACCAGTCTACAACACAATAAAAATCACATGAAAATCAACCTCCCTCCTCATCTTTTCATATTTTTTTCTCCTCAATTTTTTAATGTGGATTTAGAATTTGATACTGAGCATAGCCGTGAAGTTGCCCCCCCAAATAGAAATGGTACAAGTTGTCAAATAAATGTTATCTACATAAATCCCCACAGATTTCAAAAACCTTCTCAGAACAAAGTTAACATCACAGTATATTGTAAGGTATCACATTTTTTATTACTCACCTTATTGATGGAACCTCAACCATATTTACTGTCCCTGGCTCAGACTCTCTCTCAAGCATCTACAGTAGGTGTTTTCATTCCCAAAACACAGGCTCTCTTGTGGTTCCAAGAGTCTGTAAGAGTAGAACAGGAGGTAGAGCATTCAGCTACCAGGCAGACAACTTCTGTGCATTTACGGTTAAACTTAAAACACCCCCCCCCCCCCACACACGCACAATCCACAATGGGACCATGGTTGTTCTCATCTGCATGGAGGAAACTGACTGTCACAGAGTCATCAGCAAATTTGAAAAGTAATCTGTTGTCATGCCAGCTGCGGCAGTCATCAGTATACACATTATAGAGGGGAGGTGAAAGGACACAGGAGGAGACCCTGTGGATGATGACAATGTGTCTTACATGCATTACTTTCTGTGTCAGTTGCCAGTTGCAGCTCGAGGCATGTATCCAAAATTATCTTTTCCAGGCACTATACTGATACTGTAGTCATTACAAGTTACGCACGTTCCATTTTGCCTGGGGGACATTTAAAACAAACCAGTCTACAACACAATAAAAATCACATGAAAAGCAACCTCCCTCCTCATCTTTTCATATTTTTTTCTCCTCAATTTTTTAATGTGGATTTAGAATTTGATACTGAGCATAGCCGTGAAGTTGCCCCCCCAAATAGAAATGGTACAAGTTGTCAAATAAATGTTATCTACATAAATCCCCACAGATTTCAAAAACCTTCTCAGAACAAAGTTAACATCACAGTATATTGTAAGGTATCACATTTTTTATTACTCACCTTATTGATGGAACCTCAACCATATTTACTGTCCCTGGCTCAGACTCTCTCTCAAGCATCTACAGTAGGTGTTTTCATTCCCAAAACACAGGCTCTCTTGTGGTTCCAAGAGTCTGTAAGAGTAGAACAGGAGGTAGAGCATTCAGCTACCAGGCAGACAACTTCTGTGCATTTACGGTTAAACTTAAAACATTCCTTTTTGATAAAGCCTTGCTGGATCAGGTGAGTCCTGAACCATCCCTTAAGCTGCTATAGGTCTAGACTGCAGGGGAAACTCCCATCATCCACAGAGCACTTCTCCACTTCTCTCTGTCTCTCTGCCCCCCCCCCCCACCCCACACTCATTTATTTTTTTTAATAAATGTCAAAAACTATGTTATTGACGTGTCTCTTTTCTCCCATAGTCCCTCTCTCTCTTTCTCTCTCTCATTGCAGATACCTCTGACTCAAGAACTGAAGGAGAACAACTATTATTATTATCATTATTAACAACAATGCTTATTATATTAATTGTTGCTGCTATCATTGATAATCAATAACTTCTTTACACTGTTATTGTTTACATTTTAACTAGTAAGAGCTGATACCAGATGATCCAGGCAGATGATCGTCCACACTGTGGGCTGAGTGTCATAAAATTAACAACACATTCATAGCATCTGCAAACAATACTATATAACAACATTCAAGCATACTATCTATATAACAACAGATCTTAACTGTGTTTGTTCTCAAGTGTGGGGTGTTTTATACATTTTTAATAACATTATACGGATCACATTATAGCGTGACATATTTCTGGTTGAGGACAGGAGGAAATTACTGCAGTAAAGTGTGAAAGATGGGTAAAGAAGAGTTGAAGTAGAGTATAAAATGACCGTGGTATTAATGATAAACTAATCACATGAGGGATCGTCTCAGTTGTTCATTTGGAAAAAGGGAAACTGTAATAAAGTTATTGCATTACCTGAAAGGTTTCACAATGTAACTTGATACGAATCCCCTTGCGAGTCTGCTATTGATCCGAAAAGTCTGAATCTGTGAATGTCTTTCACACTTTCCTTCAGTCACTTTCCTCTTGTTAATCGTTCCTGCTTCAGCTCACCGGTCGTAGCCAGAGGTGTGTTCCATCCAGGGCCGAAGGTGATGTTGCTTACTGCGGGGTTAACCCCCTTCACTTCCACCAGCAATTGGAAAACAACACAGGGAGCTCCGCATCATATCAACTCGTTACGCTATAATGTAATCCATATAACGTTATTAAAAATTAAAAAACAAAAAAGATCTTACCAGCCTATACACCTCTCCTACACAGGGGAAGACCACGCCTCCACGACACACACTTTCATCAGAAATGAAACTTATCTCTCTCTCTCTCTCTCACGTGTCTGTGTGTGTCGGGTCAGATCAAGGTGATCAGCGGGACCTTTCATGTGACACCTGCATTTAGAGACGCGGTCTTTCAGTCGCCTGCAAAGACCCCCTCCTTTGCGCTTACCGCTCTGAACGCTGTCTCTGTCCACGCGCACAGTATGGAAGCCCTTGATGGTGGTGTTTTCGTCGGGAACATCCTGGTGCAGCCATGTCTCCGTAAAGCATATTAAACTACACTCACGATACTCCTTCTGACTTTGGACCAGTGCAGTCAGCTCGTCCATCTTATTCCCCAGCGATCTCACGTTTCCCATGACAATGGAGGGAAGACTCGCCTTTTCCTCCGTAGTTTTTTGCGTCCTCTGCATCCCCTGTGTGTCCGTATCAAGATTTCAGCCGGAATATCATTGTCCGTGGTCACCGAAGGTCGCTTGCTCTCTCCAACTCCACGCAGGGAAAGACCGCGTCTCTAAATGCAGGAGTCACGTGAAAGGTCCCGCTGACCACCTTGATCTGACCCGACGCACACACACACACACACACACACACACACACACACACACACACACACACAGACACGTGAGAGAGAGATAAGTTTCATTTGTGTGTGTCGTGGAGGCGTTGTCTTTCCCTGTGTGGCAGGAAAAGTGCAAAGGTAAGATCTTGCTTGTTTTTAATAACGTTATACGGCTAGAAGGCAGCAGGGGCAGACAGGGAATTTCTTGAGATTATATCAAAGAATAAAGTGATTGAAGAGAGTAAGGTATTGAGATGAATCGCATATGATTCAGACTTCACACCAAACACAGCAGATAGTAGATTCAGTAGATGGGACGCGGGACCAAAAATATTTTGGGAACTTTTTAAAAAGAAGACCATCAAAAGTTTTCAGGATCTAAAAAATCGGTATGGATTAAACAATCAAGATTTATACAGATATCTACAGATGCGGCATTATATGGAGAAAACTATAAAAAAGTTTAATTCAGATGAGCCTGAGTCAGGAATCATTAAGTTCTTTATCTCAGCATATGATTCAGACCAGGGAAAGAAACTAATCACAAAACTATATAAAGAAGTGGAAAGATTAAAGGGTAACAATATGACATATATAAAAGAAAAGGGGGGAAAAGAGGCTGGGTGGCAGTTAGATAGATAGATAGATAGATTACTTTATTCATCCCCGGAGGGAAATTAAGTTGTCATAGCAGCTCGTATATCAGAACACAACAAAACACAATACAATAGAACAAAACAAAACATTGAGGTAAAAATGAACAAAAACAGAAACACAAGATGAATAGGCAGACAAGTAGTGCAGTGGCAATATGATGGTAATAGTAATGATGATATGATGGTAATGTTATTGTTAGACAGTATATAAGAATAGTAGTACAGTATATATATATATATATATATATATATATATATATATATATATATATATATATATAGTATACAATATAACATAATATATATTTATATAGATAGTACTTATACCAATATAATAGCAGTATATAGTAATAATGGCAGCAACAGTATATATAATAATAATAGTAATAGTAGTAGTAATAATATAATAATAATAACATGTACACATGTATAAATATGTGTATATAGACTTATATATACGAAGAATATACAGAGAATATACAGAGTATGATATAATATGATATGATATATAGTATATAGTAGGGTATAAATATAAGTACTTGACTATACAATATACTATCAGTGTAAGAATATGTAGACTGGGTGTGCAAAAGACAATATTATTGTATAAAATGGTCTGTAATATCAAAATGGTTTAATTAACACATATCACAGAAGTAAATGTTCCAGTATATGGGGCGTAGTGTAGTACAGGGTACATGGTGCAAGGGTGACAGGTATGTTAGTGCAGTTCTGTGATGGTGGCTCTGACAGAGGTAGATGAGTTATAGAGTCTTATTGCGGTTGGAATGAACGATTTCCTGTATCGCTCCTTAGAGCAGCGGGGTTGGATGAGCCTGTGGCTGAAGCTGCTCTTTAGCTTGTCCAGTGTTTTGTGGAGGGGGTGAGAGGGATTGTCCATGATTGCCAGCATCCTGTTCTCCACCACCTCCTCCATGGTGACAAGCTTAGAGCCAACCACAGACTCTGCTTTCCTTATGATTTTGTTCAGTCTGTTGGCATCCTTTGTCCTGATGCCCGCACCCCAGGACACCACAGCAAAGAAGATGGTGCTCGCCACAACAGACTGATAGAACATCTGCGGGCATTTTGTTCCAGACATTGAAGGACCCGAGCCTCCTCAGGAAGTAAAGCCGGCTCAGGCCCTTCTTGTAGACGGCCTCTGTGTGGGTGGACCAGTCCAGTTTATTGTCCAATGTGATACCGAGGTACTTGTATGCAGGTACCACCTCCACATCCGTCCCACCGATGCAGACAGGAGAGGGCAGGGGCTTGTTCCTCCTGAAATCCACCACCATCTCCTTCGTCTTCTCCACGTTGAGCTGCAGGCGGTTCTCCCCACACCACTTCACAAAGCGGTCGACCAGGTCCCTGTACTCAGCCTCCCTCCCGCCCTCAATACACCCCACAATGGCTGTGTCATCAGAGAACTTCTGCAGATGACACGACTCAGTGCAGTGCTTAAAATCAGCAGTGTATGTGGTGAAGAGGAAGGGGGACAGTACAGTTCCCTGGGGGGCCCCGATGTTACTGATCAGACGATCAGACACACAATTCTGTAATCTCACAAACTGTGGTCTGCCCGTCAGATAGTCATCGACCCAAGTGATGAGGGGAGCACTCACCCGCGTGCCCTCCAGTTTGGCCTTCAGCAGTCTGGGCTGGATGGTGTTGAAGGCGCTGGAGAAATCAAAAAACATGATCCGGACTGAGGTGTTGGGTCTGTCCAGGGAGGAGTAGGCCTTCTGCAGCAGGTAGATGATTGCATCATCAACCCCAACATGGGGCTGATATGCAAACTGCAGGGGGTCTTGTGATGGGCACACCAGTGGTCTGAGGTGTGCCAATACCAGTCTCTCCATGACCTTCATGGTGTGAGAGGTCAGTGCCACCGGCCTGTAGTCCTCCAGTGCAGCAGGATGTCCTTTTTTGGGCACTGGGACCAGGCAGGATGTTTTCCAGAGCACTGGCACTCTCTGAAGGTGTAGGCTCAGGTTGAAGAGGTGCTGGAGAACTCCACAGAGCTGGCTGGAACATGCCTTCAGCACACGAGGGCTGATGCGGTCCGGTCCAGCAGCTTTCCTCTGTTTGAGCCTCTCCAGCTCTCTCCTCACCTGGCTGGCTGTGATGTGTAGTCCAGACTGGAGGGTAGGGGATGTCAGTGGTGGGTTTGAGGGTGGTGCAAAGAGGTGTGTGTTGCAGGAGGTGGTGGTGGTGGGGGACTGTGGGTGATGTGAGGATGTCCTGGGGGTGGGAGGTGTGAAAAAGTCTGTGGTGAAAGCCAGCGGAGGGGTGGGGGGAGATGGTGACGGGTGTGGTGTGGGGCAGAGGATGATGGGGGGAGGTGGGGGGTTGTTGCTCTGAGAAGCAGTAGAGGCAGTCGTAGAGGCAGTGGAGGGTCCGCTGGGGGTGGGGGGGTTGTTGTTGAACCTATTGAAGAACGTGTTCAGCTCGTTCGCACGTTATCAGAGGAGGAATGGGACAAGGTAAATGAAGGACAGTGGAAAACAACATGCTCCCTCTCATGTAGAGAATATGGTTGGAAGAACATTGTAAGATACTTTATTACACCAACACAACAGAAATCTCAAGACACACGACGTTGGAGACTGTGTGGGGAAAATAAGGCCAACCATTTTCATATCTTTTGGGGATGCCCTTGTATTATACCTTTTTGGCAAGAGTTAAAGAAGAGTATGGAAACAATTCTGAAAGTGCAAATTCCACTTTCATTTGAAGTTTTATATTTGGGAAAAGAGAACCAGGAGATTAAATACATATTTCGAATAATGGTGGTGGTGGCTAAAAAGGCCATCACCAGAAAATGGCTAAAAAAAGATCCACCAAAAATAGAGGATTGGGTAGATGTAATGCTTGATATATATAGAATGGAGAAGCTGACTTTCTCAGCTAGACTAAAATCAGAAACTTTTAAAAACTACTGGGAAAACTCGATTGATTTTGTGTCTCCATTGAGAGTAGACTTTGTGCAATAAGGACAGTGTGTATTGCAGAGTGTTGACCCCCTTGGTTCAGGCTACAAACTTGTTTATTGTTCATTTATTTATTTGATATGTTTACCCCAATCAGGAGACAAGGAACAATGCAGGAGAGGTGTGAAAATAAGGACAAGAGTGAAAAAGCGGTTCATTTTACTTCACATTTACTCTACTGTAACTTTACTTGAGAATTCATGTCCAATTATGTCTCTGCTCTGCGGTGGAAGTATAGGAATGTTTTATACTGTTGTAAAATTATACACATTATGTAAAATATTGATGGAATATTGATATGTGGAATCAATAAAAAAGATAATTGAAAAAAAAAAAAAGCTCGGGTGTTGCAGGTCAAAAGATCAAATTTGGAGCCTTTTGGGTTCAAATGTCTGGTTAGGGTAACTACACATGCTCTTACTGCTGCTGGTGTTAGAATAACTTTTTGAACATAAAAACACAAGAATAAACAAAAATACTGTTCTCTAAGTGCTGCAACTGACAGTAAACATTACAACCATAACATGAATATGCTCTAGTATTAGAATATGAGAAATTTAATGTTGAGGTCGTATTTAAAGAGACCACTTTGGTGAGAGAATGGGCTGTGATTGGTGGGTGACTGACGAGCACCCATAAACCTATCGGTAGCTGAGCACACAGAATCAAATTGTCATATATCACAAATCATAAACTGGATTTATTTTCATAATTAATTATGGATAAAATTACAAAGTATGTTGCAGAAATCTGAAATGGATATCTATATAATTGAGCATTGTACAAGTTACATGTTCTACTGAATAAGGGATCAGCCACTTGCTATCTGTAAACCCCCAACCCCCAAGTGAATCTCCTTATATTATGCTAGGTGTTGTTTGGGCAAAGAAAAAATTAAAAGAAAAAAAGTCTAATTTTTGCATTTTAGCAGGTGCTCTTAATAAAAAGGTTCCCTTTTTAGCACCATGCATCGTATCCACTGAAATATCCACACTTACATCACTGATATAAACATATACCTATTGAGATTTAATTAAAGTAAATGGAGAATTACAGGATTACCTCCACATTTGCTATGGTTTGAGATACTGCTGCTAGTGCGACATCTAGTGGCAGTGAATATCGCTAATGAATATCATATGTACATAAACACTCTCAGAGGTGGGAAGTAGAACCTGTGGTGAACTTCAGCTGACATAAAAACTCAAAAGCTTTAGTTTGTCCAGTTTGGACGCACTCCTGATGTAAATATAAAGTATTTAAATCTAGCAGGGCCCATTCTGTTCAATCTGTACAATTTTGACGATTGCCCACTGGTGGATTATTTTATATTCAATTCTTGCCAATAGATCACTTTCTCCTAAGTCTTATACACTGGACCTTTTAAGAAAATACTTCATTCAATACATTGTACTCATTTTCTTGTGGACAGTTTTTCATGCTCAAAAATCTTTGCTTTAACCCTCCGTTTAAGTGAATTGTTTTTTACTTTATTTGAAGTAAGAGTAGTTCAGTTAAAGAAGTCAAAGTACATTTCAGAACCTGTACTTTTATACTTTTACTTGGTTAAAGAAGCCGAAACAGTGGTTAAACTTCAGCTCAAGTTATTTTTAATACAAGTACCTGTACCTCTACTTGAGTAAAGTATGTGTGTGCTTTTATCACCTCTGCACACACATACACACACACAGTGGATTTTTTTTAACAACAGGGAGAGCACAACTTCGCAATAACACAACGATACCCACAAGCAACAGTTAAATTCGAAAAAACAAGCTGCAAAGCAAATAAAACTCACGCCATGCAGTAGCAAACTGCCAATACAACTGACTGGACACTCCAAACAATTTGTAGAGCAACACATAATGTCCTGAGCACGTATTTACATAGGCATCAGGACAAACACCAAATGTTAGCTCTCAACTTGAACCCGGTTATGATGCTGTGGCAAGACTTTAGAGTACAGCATGAATGTACAGTTCATGCTCAAAAACCTATGTGCTGGATTTTAAAAAGTCCTGCAATGGCAATGAACTAGGTGAACTACACTGGCCATGCTCTTTCTGCAGATTTATTGCAGAGTTTAAACAGCAACATGGATTTGTTATTATGTTCAGTTAATAATGAAATTGCCTTTACACCACAGTGATGGACATGAATTGGAAAGAGAGAGAGCTGAGGGAGAGTTCAAGACAATAAGAAAACAATTACTCTTTCTTAAGTAATTATTCACTGACAAAAATGATCACCTCCGATAAAATGTGAAGATCGATACCTAACACCATAATTCTCACAAAGTCATCAGGATTAATTGTTCTCTTTAAATTTACCAGCTGGGGGCAGATGTTTATTTAACACTGTGCCATCCTCTCTTTTTATGTTGTTGAAAGATAAAAGGATATTCAAATTTCTTCTGTTATTCTATTGAGGAAATGTCAAAGACAAAGGCCTGTGAGGCTGGGCGTCATCCAGCACTTCCTGTTTTGCAAACTTGTTACTTCTGGCATATTTACCAGGAGCATAAGCCTGCATCCTCTAAGAGAGGATGTGGTCATCTTAGTATTTCATGTAAATGAATTGGCAAGTCACGGGTCCTTAAATATCTATTTACAACATTAAACAACTTTACAATAAACCTTTGAATAATATTGACAAGCTGCGGGAATGGGGATTGTCTGTCTAATGGAAGGAGACAGTGTGTAAACTGAGGTCTGCTGGGAGTCAGTCAGTAAGCCACCATCGTAAACCTTAAAGTTGCACTTTTAGATGAACAATTTGGTCAACCATTTGGTCAGTCCTCCACATATATCTTTGCTCATGCAATTATACATACACAAATGTAACATTTCCATTACAGTGCTAAAAGTGTTATAGCTGAGCAGGGATCAGTGAGGATGAGGTCGTATTTAAAGGGACCGCTTTGGTGAGAGAATGGGCTGTGATTGGTGAGTGACTGATGAGCACCCATGAACCTATCGGTAGCTGAGCACATGACTCTGTGTCCTGCATGAACTAACACAATGCTTCATTAGTCACAATTCAAGTTCAGGATTTCTACTATGACATTCTCACTTTAAACTTAATACAAAGTATCTTGAATTGAGGCAAATTAAAGCTGACCTTGAATTATGATCAGTCAGAATCAAATTGTCATATATCACAAATCATAAACTGGATTTATTTTCATAATTAATTATGGATACAATTACAAAGTATGTTGCAGAAATCTGAAATGGATATCTATATCATTGAGCATTGTACAAGTTACATTGTGCAAGTACATGTTCTACTGAATAAGGGATCAGCCACTTGCTATCTGTAATACAAACAGCCATCATCAGGAACATCAGAGAGATCATAGTTAATAATCATCCCAAGGTACTTGTAGTTCTCTACAAAGTCTACCACATGTCCCTTGATGATAGTATTCTAAGAGTTTGAGGACTGATGCCTAAAACTTATGTCCTTGGTTTTTGTCACATTTAGTAGTAAAAATGCACAGTCACACCAATACAGATTCACAATCCACAATGGGACCATGGTTGTTCTCATCTGCATGGAGGAGACTGACTGTCACAGAGTCATCAGCAAATTTGAAAAGTAATCTGTTGTCATGCCAGCTGCGGCAGTCATCAGTATACACATTATAGAGGGGAGGTGAAAGGACACAGGAGGAGACCCTGTGGATGATGACAATGTGTCTTACATGCATTACTTTCTGTGTCAGTTGCCAGTTGCAGCTCGAGGCAT
This sequence comes from Paralichthys olivaceus, assembly GCF_024713975.1. Classification (NCBI taxonomy): domain Eukaryota; kingdom Metazoa; phylum Chordata; class Actinopteri; order Pleuronectiformes; family Paralichthyidae; genus Paralichthys; species Paralichthys olivaceus. Next base: position 74,249 of record NC_091098.1, on the reverse strand, counting down.
GTATCCAAAATTATCTTTTCCAGGCACTATACTGATACTGTAGTCACTACAAGTTACGCACGTTCCATTTTGCCTGGGGGACATTTAAAACAAACCAGTCTACAACACAATAAAAATCACATGAAAATCAACCTCCCTCCTCATCTTTTCATATTTTTTTCTCCTCAATTTTTTAATGTGGATTTAGAATTTGATACTGAGCATAGCCGTGAAGTTGCCCCCCCAAATAGAAATGGTACAAGTTGTCAAATAAATGTTATCTACATAAATCCCCACAGATTTCAAAAACATTCTCAGAACAAAGTTAACATCACAGTATATTGTAAGGTATCACATTTTTTATTACTCACCTTATTGATGGAACCTCAACCATATTTACTGTCCCTGGCTCAGACTCTCTCTCAAGCATCTACAGTAGGTGTTTTCATTCCCAAAACACAGGCTCTCTTGTGGTTCCAAGAGTCTGTAAGAGTAGAACAGGAGGTAGAGCATTCAGCTACCAGGCAGACAACTTCTGTGCATTTACGGTTAAACATAAAACACCCCCCCCCCCCCACACACACACAATCCACAATGGGACCATGGTTGTTCTCATCTGCATGGAGGAAACTGACTGTCACAGAGTCATCAGCAAATTTGAAAAGTAATCTGTTGTCATGCCAGCTGCGGCAGTCATCAGTATACATATTATAGAGGGGAGGTGAAAGGACACAGGAGGAGACCCTGTGGATGATGACAATGTGTCTTACATGCATTACTTTCTGTGTCAGTTGCCAGTTGCAGCTCGAGGCATGTATCCAAAATTATCTTTTCCAGGCACTATACTGATACTGTAGTCATTACAAGTTACGCACGTTCCATTTTGCCTGGGGGACATTTAAAACAAACCAGTCTACAACACAATAAAAATCACATGAAAATCAACCTCCCTCCTCATCTTTTCATATTTTTTTCTCCTCAATTTTTTAATGTGGATTTAGAATTTGATACTGAGCATAGCCGTGAAGTTGCCCCCCCAAATAGAAATGGTACAAGTTGTCAAATAAATGTTATCTACATAAATCCCCACAGATTTCAAAAACCTTCTCAGAACAAAGTTAACATCACAGTATATTGTAAGGTATCACATTTTTTATTACTCACCTTATTGATGGAACCTCAACCATATTTACTGTCCCTGGCTCAGACTCTCTCTCAAGGATCTACAGTAGGTGTTTTCATTCCCAAAACACAGGCTCTCTTGTGGTTCCAAGAGTCTGTAAGAGTAGAACAGGAGGTAGAGCATTCAGCTACCAGGCAGACAACTTCTGTGCATTTACGGTTAAACTTAAAACACCCCCCCCCCCCCCACACACACACACAATCCACAATGGGACCATGGTTGTTCTCATCTGCATGGAGGAAACTGACTGTCACAGAGTCATCAGCAAATTTGAAAAGTAATCTGTTGTCATGCCAGCTGCGGCAGTCATCAGTATACACATTATAGAGGGGAGGTGAAAGGACACAGGAGGAGACCCTGTGGATGATGACAATGTGTCTTACATGCATTACTTTCTGTGTCAGTTGCCAGTTGCAGCTCGAGGCATGTATCCAAAATTATCTTTTCCAGGCACTATACTGATACTGTAGTCATTACAAGTTACGCACGTTCCATTTTGCCTGGGGGACATTTAAAACAAACCAGTCTACAACACAATAAAAATCACATGAAAATCAACCTCCCTCCTCATCTTTTCATATTTTTTTCTCCTCAATTTTTTAATGTGGATTTAGAATTTGATACTGAGCATAGCCGTGAAGTTGCCCCCCCAAATAGAAATGGTACAAGTTGTCAAATAAATGTTATCTACATAAATCCCCACAGATTTCAAAAACATTCTCAGAACAAAGTTAACATCACAGTATATTGTAAGGTATCACATTTTTTATTACTCACCTTATTGATGGAACCTCAACCATATTTACTGTCCCTGGCTCAGACTCTCTCTCAAGCATCTACAGTAGGTGTTTTCATTCCCAAAACACAGGCTCTCTTGTGGTTCCAAGAGTCTGTAAGAGTAGAACAGGAGGTAGAGCATTCAGCTACCAGGCAGACAACTTCTGTGCATTTACGGTTAAACTTAAAACACCCCCCCCCCCCACACACACACAATCCACAATGGGACCATGGTTGTTCTCATCTGCATGGAGGAAACTGACTGTCACAGAGTCATCAGCAAATTTGAAAAGTAATCTGTTGTCATGCCAGCTGCGGCAGTCATCAGTATACACATTATAGAGGGGAGGTGAAAGGACACAGGAGGAGACCCTGTGGATGATGACAATGTGTCTTACATGCATTACTTTCTGTGTCAGTTGCCAGTTGCAGCTCGAGGCATGTATCCAAAATTATCTTTTCCAGGCACTATACTGATACTGTAGTCATTACAAGTTACGCACGTTCCATTTTGCCTGGGGGACATTTAAAACAAACCAGTCTACAACACAATAAAAATCACATGAAAATCAACCTCCCTCCTCATCTTTTCATATTTTTTTCTCCTCAATTTTTTAATGTGGATTTAGAATTTGATACTGAGCATAGCCGTGAAGTTGCCCCCCCAAATAGAAATGGTACAAGTTGTCAAATAAATGTTATCTACATAAATCCCCACAGATTTCAAAAACATTCTCAGAACAAAGTTAACATCACAGTATATTGTAAGGTATCACAGTTTTTATTACTCACCTTATTGATGGAACCTCAACCATATTTACTGTCCCTGGCTCAGACTCTCTCTCAAGCATCTACAGTAGGTGTTTTCATTCCCAAAACACAGGCTCTCTTGTGGTTCCAAGAGTCTGTAAGAGTAGAACAGGAGGTAGAGCATTCAGCTACCAGGCAGACAACTTCTGTGCATTTACGGTTAAACTTAAAACACCCCCCCCCCCCCACACACACACAATCCACAATGGGACCATGGTTGTTCTCATCTGCATGGAGGAAACTGACTGTCACAGAGTCATCAGCAAATTTGAAAAGTAATCTGTTGTCATGCCAGCTGCGGCAGTCATCAGTATACACATTATAGAGGGGAGGTGAAAGGACACAGGAGGAGACCCTGTGGATGATGACAATGTGTCTTACATGCATTACTTTCTGTGTCAGTTGCCAGTTGCAGCTCGAGGCATGTATCCAAAATTATCTTTTCCAGGCACTATACTGATACTGTAGTCATTACAAGTTACGCACGTTCCATTTTGCCTGGGGGACATTTAAAACAAACCAGTCTACAACACAATAAAAATCACATGAAAATCAACCTCCCTCCTCATCTTTTCATATTTTTTTCTCCTCAATTTTTTAATGTGGATTTAGAATTTGATACTGAGCATAGCCGTGAAGTTGCCCCCCCAAATAGAAATGGTACAAGTTGTCAAATAAATGTTATCTACATAAATCCCCACAGATTTCAAAAACATTCTCAGAACAAAGTTAACATCACAGTATATTGTAAGGTATCACATTTTTTATTACTCACCTTATTGATGGAACCTCAACCATATTTACTGTCCCTGGCTCAGACTCTCTCTCAAGCATCTACAGTAGGTGTTTTCATTCCCAAAACACAGGCTCTCTTGTGGTTCCAAGAGTCTGTAAGAGTAGAACAGGAGGTAGAGCATTCAGCTACCAGGCAGACAACTTCTGTGCATTTACGGTTAAACTTAAAACACCCCCCCCCCCCACACACACACAATCCACAATGGGACCATGGTTGTTCTCATCTGCATGGAGGAAACTGACTGTCACAGAGTCATCAGCAAATTTGAAAAGTAATCTGTTGTCATGCCAGCTGCGGCAGTCATCAGTATACACATTATAGAGGGGAGGTGAAAGGACACAGGAGGAGACCCTGTGGATGATGACAATGTGTCTTACATGCATTACTTTCTGTGTCAGTTGCCAGTTGCAGCTCGAGGCATGTATCCAAAATTATCTTTTCCAGGCACTATACTGATACTGTAGTCATTACAAGTTACGCACGTTCCATTTTGCCTGGGGGACATTTAAAACAAACCAGTCTACAACACAATAAAAATCACATGAAAATCAACCTCCCTCCTCATCTTTTCATATTTTTTTCTCCTCAATTTTTTAATGTGGATTTAGAATTTGATACTGAGCATAGCCGTGAAGTTGCCCCCCCAAATAGAAATGGTACAAGTTGTCAAATAAATGTTATCTACATAAATCCCCACAGATTTCAAAAACCTTCTCAGAACAAAGTTAACATCACAGTATATTGTAAGGTATCACATTTTTTATTACTCACCTTATTGATGGAACCTCAACCATATTTACTGTCCCTGGCTCAGACTCTCTCTCAAGCATCTACAGTAGGTGTTTTCATTCCCAAAACACAGGCTCTCTTGTGGTTCCAAGAGTCTGTAAGAGTAGAACAGGAGGTAGAGCATTCAGCTACCAGGCAGACAACTTCTGTGCATTTACGGTTAAACTTAAAACATTCCTTTTTGATAAAGCCTTGCTGGATCAGGTGAGTCCTGAACCATCCCTTAAGCTGCTATAGGTCTAGACTGCAGGGGAAACTCCCATCATCCACAGAGCACTTCTCCACTTCTCTCTGTCTCTCTGCCCCCCCCCCACCCCACACTCATTTATTTTTTTTAATAAATGTCAAAAACTATGTTATTGACGTGTCTCTTTTCTCCCATAGTCCCTCTCTCTCTTTCTCTCTCTCATTGCAGATACCTCTGACTCAAGAACTGAAGGAGAACAACTATTATTATTATTATTATTAACAACAATGCTTATTATATTAATTGTTGCTGCTATCATTGATAATCAATAACTTCTTTACACTGTTATTGTTTACATTTTAACTAGTAAGAGCTGATACCAGATGATCCAGGCAGATGATCGTCCACACTGTGGGCTGAGTGTCATAAAATTAACAACACATTCATAGCATCTGCAAACAATACTATATAACAACATTCAAGCATACTATCTATATAACAACAGATCTTAACTGTGTTTGTTCTCAAGTGTGGGGTGTTTTATACATTTTTAATAACATTATACGGATCACATTATAGCGTGACATATTTCTGGTTGAGGACAGGAGGAAATTACTGCAGTAAAGTGTGAAAGATGGGTAAAGAAGAGTTGAAGTGGAGTATAAAATGACCGTGGTATTAATGATAAACTAATCACATGAGGGATCGTCTCAGTTGTTCATTTGGAAAAAGGGAAACTGTAATAAAGTTATTGCATTACCTGAAAGGTTTCACAATGTAACTTGATACGAATCCCCTTGCAAGTCTGCTATTGATCCGAAAAGTCTGAATCTGTGAATGTCTTTCACACTTTCCTTCAGTCACTTTCCTCTTGTTAATCGTTCCTGCTTCAGCTCACCGGTCGTAGCCAGAGGTGTGTTCCATCCAGGGCCGAAGGTGATGTTGCTTACTGCGGGGTTAACCCCCTTCACTTCCACCAGCAATTGGAAAACAACACAGGGAGCTCCGCATCATATCAACTCGTTACGCTATAATGTAATCCATATAACGTTATTAAAAATTAAAAAACAAAAAAGATCTTACCAGCCTATACACCTCTCCTACACAGGGGAAGACCACGCCTCCACGACACACACTTTCATCAGAAATGAAACTTATCTCTCTCTCTCTCTCTCACGTGTCTGTGTGTGTCGGGTCAGATCAAGGTGATCAGCGGGACCTTTCATGTGACACCTGCATTTAGAGACGCGGTCTTTCAGTCGCCTGCAAAGACCCCCTCCTTTGCGCTTACCGCTCTGAACGCTGTCTCTGTCCACGCGCACAGTATGGAAGCCCTTGATGGTGGTGTTTTCGTCGGGAACATCCTGGTGCAGCCATGTCTCCGTAAAGCATATTAAACTACACTCACGATACTCCTTCTGACTTTGGACCAGTGCAGTCAGCTCGTCCATCTTATTCCCCAGCGATCTCACGTTTCCCATGACAATGGAGGGAAGACTCGCCTTTTCCTCCGTAGTTTTTTGCGTCCTCTGCATCCCCTGTGTGTCCGTATCAAGATTTCAGCCGGAATATCATTGTCCGTGGTCACCGAAGGTCGCTTGCTCTCTCCAACTCCACGCAGGGAAAGACCGCGTCTCTAAATGCAGGAGTCACGTGAAAGGTCCCGCTGACCACCTTGATCTGACCCGACGCACACACACACACACACACACACACACACACACACAGACACGTGAGAGAGAGATAAGTTTCATTTGTGTGTGTCGTGGAGGCGTTGTCTTTCCCTGTGTGGCAGGAAAAGTGCAAAGGTAAGATCTTGCTTGTTTTTAATAACGTTATACGGCTAGAAGGCAGCAGGGGCAGACAGGGAATTTCTTGAGATTATATCAAAGAATAAAGTGATTGAAGAGAGTAAGGTATTGAGATGAATCGCATATGATTCAGACTTCACACCAAACACAGCAGATAGTAGATTCAGTAGATGGGACGCGGGACCAAAAATATTTTGGGAACTTTTTAAAAAGAAGACCATCAAAAGTTTTCAGGATCTAAAAAATCGGTATGGATTAAACAATCAAGATTTATACAGATATCTACAGATGCGGCATTATATGGAGAAAACTATAAAAAAGTTTAATTCAGATGAGCCTGAGTCAGGAATCATTAAGTTCTTTATCTCAGCATATGATTCAGACCAGGGAAAGAAACTAATCACAAAACTATATAAAGAAGTGGAAAGATTAAAGGGTAACAATATGACATATATAAAAGAAAAGGGGGGAAAAGAGGCTGGGTGGCAGTTAGATAGATAGATAGATAGATTACTTTATTCATCCCCGGAGGGAAATTAAGTTGTCATAGCAGCTCGTATATCAGAACACAACAAAACACAATACAATAGAACAAAACAAAACATTGAGGTAAAAATGAACAAAAACAGAAACACAAGATGAATAGGCAGACAAGTAGTGCAGTGGCAATATGATGGTAATAGTAATGATGATATGATGGTAATGTTATTGTTAGACAGTATATAAGAATAGTAGTACAGTATATATATATATATATATATATATATATATATATATATATATATATATATATATAGTATACAATATAACATAATATATATTTATATAGATAGTACTTATACCAATATAATAGCAGTATATAGTAATAATGGCAGCAACAGTATATATAATAATAATAGTAATAGTAGTAGTAATAATATAATAATAGTAACATGTACACATGTATAAATATGTGTATATAGACTTATATATACGAAGAATATACAGAGAATATACAGAGTATGATATAATATGATATGATATATAGTATATAGTAGGTTATAAATATAAGTACTTGACTATACAATATACTATCAGTGTAAGAATATGTAGACTGGGTGTGCAAAAGACAATATTATTGTATAAAATGGTCTGTAATATCAAAATGGTTTAATTAACACATATCACAGAAGTAAATGTTCCAGTATATGGGGCGTAGTGTAGTACAGGGTACATGGTGCAAGGGTGACAGGTATGTTAGTGCAGTTCTGTGATGGTGGCTCTGACAGAGGTAGATGAGTTATAGAGTCTTATTGCGGTTGGAATGAACGATTTCCTGTATCGCTCCTTAGAGCAGCGGGGTTGGATGAGCCTGTGGCTGAAGCTGCTCTTTAGCTTGTCCAGTGTTTTGTGGAGGGGGTGAGAGGGATTGTCCATGATTGCCAGCATCCTGTTCTCCACCACCTCCTGTTGTTGTTGTTGGCATCCTTTGTCCTGATGCCCGCACCCCAGGACACCACAGCAAAGAAGATGGTGCTCGCCACAACAGACTGATAGAACATCTGCAGGCATTTTGTTCCAGACATTGAAGGACCCGAGCCTCCTCAGGAAGTAAAGCCGGCTCAGGCCCTTCTTGTAGACGGCCTCTGTGTGGGTGGACCAGTCCAGTTTATTGTCCAATGTGATACCGAGGTACTTGTATGCAGGTACCACCTCCACATCCGTCCCACCGATGCAGACAGGAGAGGGCAGGGGCTTGTTCCTCCTGAAATCCACCACCATCTCCTTCGTCTTCTCCACGTTGAGCTGCAGGCGGTTCTCCCCACACCACTTCACAAAGCGGTCGACCAGGTCCCTGTACTCAGCCTCCCTCCCGCCCTCAATACACCCCACAATGGCTGTGTCATCAGAGAACTTCTGCAGATGACACGACTCAGTGCAGTGCTTAAAATCAGCAGTGTATGTGGTGAAGAGGAAGGGGGACAGTACAGTTCCCTGGGGGGCCCCGATGTTACTGATCAGACGATCAGACACACAATTCTGTAATCTCACAAACTGTGGTCTGCCCGTCAGATAGTCATCGACCCAAGTGATGAGGGGAGCACTCACCCGCGTGCCCTCCAGTTTGGCCTTCAGCAGTCTGGGCTGGATGGTGTTGAAGGCGCTGGAGAAATCAAAAAACATGATCCGGACTGAGGTGTTGGGTCTGTCCAGGGAGGAGTAGGCCTTCTGCAGCAGGTAGATGATTGCATCATCAACCCCAACATGGGGCTGATATGCAAACTGCAGGGGGTCTTGTGATGGGCACACCAGTGGTCTGAGGTGTGCCAATACCAGTCTCTCCATGACCTTCATGATGTGAGAGGTCAGTGCCACCGGCCTGTAGTCCTCCAGTGCAGCAGGATGTCCTTTTTTGGGCACTGGGACCAGGCAGGATGTTTTCCAGAGCACTGGCACTCTCTGAAGGTGTAGGCTCAGGTTGAAGAGGTGCTGGAGAACTCCACAGAGCTGGCTGGAACATGCCTTCAGCACACGAGGGCTGATGCGGTCCGGTCCAGCAGCTTTCCTCTGTTTGAGCCTCTCCAGCTCTCTCCTCACCTGGCTGGCTGTGATGTGTAGTCCAGACTGGAGGGTAGGGGATGTCAGTGGTGGGTTTGAGGGTGGTGCAAAGAGGTGTGTGTTGCAGGAGGTGGTGGTGGTGGGGGACTGTGGGTGATGTGAGGATGTCCTGGGGGTGGGAGGTGTGAAAAAGTCTGTGGTGAAAGCCAGCGGAGGGGTGGGGGGAGATGGTGACGGGTGTGGTGTGGGGCAGAGGATGATGGGGGGAGGTGGGGGGTTGTTGCTCTGAGAAGCAGTAGAGGCAGTTGTAGAGGCAGTGGAGGGTCCGCTGGGGGTGGGGGGGTTGTTGTTGAACCTATTGAAGAACGTGTTCAGCTCGTTCGCACGTTATCAGAGGAGGAATGGGACAAGATAAATGAAGGACAGTGGAAAACAACATGCTCCCTCTCATGTAGAGAATATGGTTGGAAGAACATTGTAAGATACTTTATTACACCAACACAACAGAAATCTCAAGACACACGACGTTGGAGACTGTGTGGGGAAAATAAGGCCAACCATTTTCATATCTTTTGGGGATGCCCTTGTATTATACCTTTTTGGCAAGAGTTAAAGAAGAGTATGGAAACAATTCTGAAAGTGCAAATTCCACTTTCATTTGAAGTTTTATATTTGGGAAAAGAGAACCAGGAGATTAAATACATATTTCGAATAATGGTGGTGGTGGCTAAAAAGGCCATCACCAGAAAATGGCTAAAAAAAGATCCACCAAAAATAGAGGATTGGGTAGATGTAATGCTCGATATATATAGAATGGAGAAGCTGACTTTCTCAGCTAGACTAAAATCAGAAACTTTTAAAAACTACTGGGAAAACTGGATTGATTTTGTGTCTCCATTGAGAGTAGACTTTGTGCAATAAGGACAGTGTGTATTGCAGAGTGTTGACCCCCTTGGTTCAGGCTACAAACTTGTTTATTGTTCATTTATTTATTTGATATGTTTACCCCAATCAGGAGACAAGGAACAATGCAGGAGAGGTGTGAAAATAAGGACAAGAGTGAAAAAGCGGTTCATTTTACTTCACATTTACTCTACTGTAACTTTACTTGAGAATTCATGTCCAATTATGTCTCTGCTCTGCGGTGGAAGTATAGGAATGTTTTATACTGTTGTAAAATTATACACATTATGTAAAATATTGATGGAATATTGATATGTGGAATCAATAAAAAAGATAATTGAAAAAAAAAAAAAGCTCTGGGTGTTGCAGGTCAAAAGATCAAATTTGGAGCCTTTTGGGTTCAAATGTCTGGTTAGGGTAACTACACATGCTCTTACTGCTGCTGGTGTTAGAATAACTTTTTGAACATAAAAACACAAGAATAAACAAAAATACTGTTCTCTAAGTGCTGCAACTGACAGTAAACATTACAACCATAACATGAATATGCTCTAGTATTAGAATATGAGAAATTTAATGTTGAGGTCGTATTTAAAGAGACCACTTTGGTGAGAGAATGGGCTGTGATTGGTGGGTGACTGACGAGCACCCATAAACCTATCGGTAGCTGAGCACACAGAATCAAATTGTCATATATCACAAATCATAAACTGGATTTATTTTCATAATTAATTATGGATAAAATTACAAAGTATGTTGCAGAAATCTGAAATGGATATCTATATAATTGAGCATTGTACAAGTTACATGTTCTACTGAATAAGGGATCAGCCACTTGCTATCTGTAAACCCCCAACCCCCAAGTGAATCTCCTTATATTATGCTAGGTGTTGTTTGGGCAAAGAAAAAATTAAAAGAAAAAAAGTCTAATTTTTGCATTTTAGCAGGTGCTCTTAATAAAAAGGTTCCCTTTTTAGCACCATGCATCGTATCCACTGAAATATCCACACTTACATCACTGATATAAACATATACCTATTGAGATTTAATTAAAGTAAATGGAGAATTACAGGATTACCTCCACATTTGCTATGGTTTGAGATACTGCTGCTAGTGCGACATCTAGTGGCAGTGAATATCGCTAATGAATATCATATGTACATAAACACTCTCAGAGGTGGGAAGTAGAACCTGTGGTGAACTTCAGCTGACATAAAAACTCAAAAGCTTTAGTTTGTCCAGTTTGGACGCACTCCTGATGTAAATATAAAGTATTTAAATCTAGCAGGGCCCATTCTGTTCAATCTGTACAATTTTGACGATTGCCCACTGGTGGATTATTTTATATTCAATTCTTGCCAATAGATCACTTTCTCCTAAGTCTTATACACTGGACCTTTTAAGAAAATACTTCATTCAATACATTGTACTCATTTTCTTGTGGACAGTTTTTCATGCTCAAAAATCTTTGCTTTAACCCTCCGTTTAAGTGAATTGTTTTTTACTTTATTTGAAGTAAGAGTAGTTCAGTTAAAGAAGTCAAAGTACATTTCAGAACCTGTACTTTTATACTTTTACTTGGTTAAAGAAGCCGAAACAGTGGTTAAACTTCAGCTCAAGTTATTTTTAATACAAGTACCTGTACCTCTACTTGAGTAAAGTATGTGTGTGCTTTTATCACCTCTGCACACACATACACACACACAGTGGATTTTTTTTAACAACAGGGAGAGCACAACTTCGCAATAACACAACGATACCCACAAGCAACAGTTAAATTCGAAAAAACAAGCTGCAAAGCAAATAAAACTCACGCCATGCAGTAGCAAACTGCCAATACAACTGACTGGACACTCCAAACAATTTGTAGAGCAACACATAATGTCCTGAGCACGTATTTACATAGGCATCAGGACAAACACCAAATGTTAGCTCTCAACTTGAACCCGGTTATGATGCTGTGGCAAGACTTTAGAGTACAGCATGAATGTACAGTTCATGCTCAAAAACCTATGTGCTGGATTTTAAAAAGTCCTGCAATGGCAATGAACTAGGTGAACTACACTGGCCATGCTCTTTCTGCAGATTTATTGCAGAGTTTAAACAGCAACATGGATTTGTTATTATGTTCAGTTAATAATGAAATTGCCTTTACACCACAGTGATGGACATGAATTGGAAAGAGAGAGAGCTGAGGGAGAGTTCAAGACAATAAGAAAACAATTACTCTTTCTTAAGTAATTATTCACTGACAAAAATGATCACCTCCGATAAAATGTGAAGATCGATACCTAACACCATAATTCTCACAAAGTCATCAGGATTAATTGTTCTCTTTAAATTTACCAGCTGGGGGCAGATGTTTATTTAACACTGTGCCATCCTCTCTTTTTATGTTGTTGAAAGATAAAAGGATATTCAAATTTCTTCTGTTATTCTATTGAGGAAATGTCAAAGACAAAGGCCTGTGAGGCTGGGCGTCATCCAGCACTTCCTGTTTTGCAAACTTGTTACTTCTGGCATATTTACCAGGAGCATAAGCCTGCATCCTCTAAGAGAGGATGTGGTCATCTTAGTATTTCATGTAAATGAATTGGCAAGTCACGGGTCCTTAAATATCTATTTACAACATTAAACAACTTTACAATAAACCTTTGAATAATATTGACAAGCTGCGGGAATGGGGATTGTCTGTCTAATGGAAGGAGACAGTGTGTAAACTGAGGTCTGCTGGGAGTCAGTCAGTAAGCCACCATCGTAAACCTTAAAGTTGCACTTTTAGATGAACAATTTGGTCAACCATTTGGTCAGTCCTCCACATATATCTTTGCTCATGCAATTATACATACACAAATGTAACATTTCCATTACAGTGCTAAAAGTGTTATAGCTGAGCAGGGATCAGTGAGGATGAGGTCGTATTTAAAGGGACCGCTTTGGTGAGAGAATGGGCTGTGATTGGTGAGTGACTGATGAGCACCCATGAACCTATCGGTAGCTGAGCACATGACTCTGTGTCCTGCATGAACTAACACAATGCTTCATTAGTCACAATTCAAGTTCAGGATTTCTACTATGACATTCTCACTTTAAACTTAATACAAAGTATCTTGAATTGAGGCAAATTAAAGCTGACCTTGAATTATGATCAGTCAGAATCAAATTGTCATATATCACAAATCATAAACTGGATTTATTTTCATAATTAATTATGGATACAATTACAAAGTATGTTGCAGAAATCTGAAATGGATATCTATATCATTGAGCATTGTACAAGTTACATTGTGCAAGTACATGTTCTACTGAATAAGGGATCAGCCACTTGCTATCTGTAATACAAACAGCCATCATCAGGAACATCAGAGAGATCATAGTTAATAATCATCCCAAGGTACTTGTAGTTCTCTACAAAGTCTACCACATGTCCCTTGATGATAGTATTCTAAGAGTTTGAGGACTGATGCCTAAAACTTATGTCCTTGGTTTTTGTCACATTTAGTAGTAAAAATGCACAGTCACACCAATACAGATTCACAATCCACAATGGGACCATGGTTGTTCTCATCTGCATGGAGGAGACTGACTGTCACAGAGTCATCAGCAAATTTGAAAAGTAATCTGTTGTCATGCCAGCTGCGGCAGTCATCAGTATACACATTATAGAGGGGAGGTGAAAGGACACAGGAGGAGACCCTGTGGATGATGACAATGTGTCTTACATGCATTACTTTCTGTGTCAGTTGCCAGTTGCAGCTCGAGGCATGTATCCAAAATTATCTTTTCCAGGCACTATACTGATACTGTAGTCACTACAAGTTACGCACGTTCCATTTTGCCTGGGGGACATTTAAAACAAACCAGTCTACAACACAATAAAAATCACATGAAAATCAACCTCCCTCCTCATCTTTTCATATTTTTTTCTCCTCAATTTTTTAATGTGGATTTAGAATTTGATACTGAGCATAGCCGTGAAGTTGCCCCCCCAAATAGAAATGGTACAAGTTGTCAAATAAATGTTATCTACATAAATCCCCACAGATTTCAAAAACATTCTCAGAACAAAGTTAACATCACAGTATATTGTAAGGTATCACATTTTTTATTACTCACCTTATTGATGGAACCTCAACCATATTTACTGTCCCTGGCTCAGACTCTCTCTCAAGCATCTACAGTAGGTGTTTTCATTCCCAAAACACAGGCTCTCTTGTGGTTCCAAGAGTCTGTAAGAGTAGAACAGGAGGTAGAGCATTCAGCTACCAGGCAGACAACTTCTGTGCATTTACGGTTAAACTTAAAACACCCCCCCCCCCCCACACACACACAATCCACAATGGGACCATGGTTGTTCTCATCTGCATGGAGGAAACTGACTGTCACAGAGTCATCAGCAAATTTGAAAAGTAATCTGTTGTCATGCCAGCTGCGGCAGTCATCAGTATACATATTATAGAGGGGAGGTGAAAGGACACAGGAGGAGACCCTGTGGATGATGACAATGTGTCTTACATGCATTACTTTCTGTGTCAGTTGCCAGTTGCAGCTCGAGGCATGTATCCAAAATTATCTTTTCCAGGCACTATACTGATACTGTAGTCATTACAAGTTACGCACGTTCCATTTTGCCTGGGGGACATTTAAAACAAACCAGTCTACAACACAATAAAAATCACATGAAAATCAACCTCCCTCCTCATCTTTTCATATTTTTTTCTCCTCAATTTTTTAATGTGGATTTAGAATTTGATACTGAGCATAGCCGTGAAGTTGCCCCCCCAAATAGAAATGGTACAAGTTGTCAAATAAATGTTATCTACATAAATCCCCACAGATTTCAAAAACATTCTCAGAACAAAGTTAACATCACAGTATATTGTAAGGTATCACAGTTTTTATTACTCACCTTATTGATGGAACCTCAACCATATTTACTGTCCCTGGCTCAGACTCTCTCTCAAGCATCTACAGTAGGTGTTTTCATTCCCAAAACACAGGCTCTCTTGTGGTTCCAAGAGTCTGTAAGAGTAGAACAGGAGGTAGAGCATTCAGCTACCAGGCAGACAACTTCTGTGCATTTACGGTTAAACTTAAAACACCCCCCCCCCCCCCCACACACACACAATCCACAATGGGACCATGGTTGTTCTCATCTGCATGGAGGAGACTGACTGTCACAGAGTCATCAGCAAATTTGAAAAGTAATCTGTTGTCATGCCAGCTGCGGCAGTCATCAGTATACACATTATAGAGGGGAGGTGAAAGGACACAGGAGGAGACCCTGTGGATGATGACAATGTGTCTTACATGCATTACTTTCTGTGTCAGTTGCCAGTTGCAGCTCGAGGCATGTATCCAAAATTATCTTTTCCAGGCACTATACTGATACTGTAGTCACTACAAGTTACGCACGTTCCATTTTGCCTGGGGGACATTTAAAACAAACCAGTCTACAACACAATAAAAATCACATGAAAATCAACCTCCCTCCTCATCTTTTCATATTTTTTTCTCCTCAATTTTTTAATGTGGATTTAGAATTTGATACTGAGCATAGCCGTGAAGTTGCCCCCCCAAATAGAAATGGTACAAGTTGTCAAATAAATGTTATCTACATAAATCCCCACAGATTTCAAAAACATTCTCAGAACAAAGTTAACATCACAGTATATTGTAAGGTATCACATTTTTTATTACTCACCTTATTGATGGAACCTCAACCATATTTACTGTCCCTGGCTCAGACTCTCTCTCAAGCATCTACAGTAGGTGTTTTCATTCCCAAAACACAGGCTCTCTTGTGGTTCCAAGAGTCTGTAAGAGTAGAACAGGAGGTAGAGCATTCAGCTACCAGGCAGACAACTTCTGTGCATTTACGGTTAAACTTAAAACACCCCCCCCCCCCCACACACACACAATCCACAATGGGACCATGGTTGTTCTCATCTGCATGGAGGAAACTGACTGTCACAGAGTCATCAGCAAATTTGAAAAGTAATCTGTTGTCATGCCAGCTGCGGCAGTCATCAGTATACATATTATAGAGGGGAGGTGAAAGGACACAGGAGGAGACCCTGTGGATGATGACAATGTGTCTTACATGCATTACTTTCTGTGTCAGTTGCCAGTTGCAGCTCGAGGCATGTATCCAAAATTATCTTTTCCAGGCACTATACTGATACTGTAGTCATTACAAGTTACGCACGTTCCATTTTGCCTGGGGGACATTTAAAACAAACCAGTCTACAACACAATAAAAATCACATGAAAATCAACCTCCCTCCTCATCTTTTCATATTTTTTTCTCCTCAATTTTTTAATGTGGATTTAGAATTTGATACTGAGCATAGCCGTGAAGTTGCCCCCCCAAATAGAAATGGTACAAGTTGTCAAATAAATGTTATCTACATAAATCCCCACAGATTTCAAAAACATTCTCAGAACAAAGTTAACATCACAGTATATTGTAAGGTATCACAGTTTTTATTACTCACCTTATTGATGGAACCTCAACCATATTTACTGTCCCTGGCTCAGACTCTCTCTCAAGCATCTACAGTAGGTGTTTTCATTCCCAAAACACAGGCTCTCTTGTGGTTCCAAGAGTCTGTAAGAGTAGAACAGGAGGTAGAGCATTCAGCTACCAGGCAGACAACTTCTGTGCATTTACGGTTAAACTTAAAACACCCCCCCCCCCCCCCACACACACACAATCCACAATGGGACCATGGTTGTTCTCATCTGCATGGAGGAAACTGACTGTCACAGAGTCATCAGCAAATTTGAAAAGTAATCTGTTGTCATGCCAGCTGCGGCAGTCATCAGTATACACATTATAGAGGGGAGGTGAAAGGACACAGGAGGAGACCCTGTGGATGATGACAATGTGTCTTACATGCATTACTTTCTGTGTCAGTTGCCAGTTGCAGCTCGAGGCATGTATCCAAAATTATCTTTTCCAGGCACTATACTGATACTGTAGTCATTACAAGTTACGCACGTTCCATTTTGCCTGGGGGACATTTAAAACAAACCAGTCTACAACACAATAAAAATCACATGAAAATCAACCTCCCTCCTCATCTTTTCATATTTTTTTCTCCTCAATTTTTTAATGTGGATTTAGAATTTGATACTGAGCATAGCCGTGAAGTTGCCCCCCCAAATAGAAATGGTACAAGTTGTCAAATAAATGTTATCTACATAAATCCCCACAGATTTCAAAAACATTCTCAGAACAAAGTTAACATCACAGTATATTGTAAGGTATCACATTTTTTATTACTCACCTTATTGATGGAACCTCAACCATATTTACTGTCCCTGGCTCAGACTCTCTCTCAAGCATCTACAGTAGGTGTTTTCATTCCCAAAACACAGGCTCTCTTGTGGTTCCAAGAGTCTGTAAGAGTAGAACAGGAGGTAGAGCATTCAGCTACCAGGGAGACAACTTCTGTGCATTTACGGTTAAACTTAAAACACCCCCCCCCCCCCACACACACACAATCCACAATGGGACCATGGTTGTTCTCATCTGCATGGAGGAAACTGACTGTCACAGAGTCATCAGCAAATTTGAAAAGTAATCTGTTGTCATGCCAGCTGCGGCAGTCATCAGTATACACATTATAGAGGGGAGGTGAAAGGACACAGGAGGAGACCCTGTGGATGATGACAATGTGTCTTACATGCATTACTTTCTGTGTCAGTTGCCAGTTGCAGCTCGAGGCATGTATCCAAAATTATCTTTTCCAGGCACTATACTGATACTGTAGTCATTACAAGTTACGCACGTTCCATTTTGCCTGGGGGACATTTAAAACAAACCAGTCTACAACACAATAAAAATCACATGAAAATCAACCTCCCTCCTCATCTTTTCATATTTTTTTCTCCTCAATTTTTTAATGTGGATTTAGAATTTGATACTGAGCATAGCCGTGAAGTTGCCCCCCCAAATAGAAATGGTACAAGTTGTCAAATAAATGTTATCTACATAAATCCCCACAGATTTCAAAAACATTCTCAGAACAAAGTTAACATCACAGTATATTGTAAGGTATCACAGTTTTTATTACTCACCTTATTGATGGAACCTCAACCATATTTACTGTCCCTGGCTCAGACTCTCTCTCAAGCATCTACAGTAGGTGTTTTCATTCCCAAAACACAGGCTCTCTTGTGGTTCCAAGAGTCTGTAAGAGTAGAACAGGAGGTAGAGCATTCAGCTACCAGGCAGACAACTTCTGTGCATTTACGGTTAAACTTAAAACACCCCCCCCCCCCACACACACACAATCCACAATGGGACCATGGTTGTTCTCATCTGCATGGAGGAAACTGACTGTCACAGAGTCATCAGCAAATTTGAAAAGTAATCTGTTGTCATGCCAGCTGCGGCAGTCATCAGTATACACATTATAGAGGGGAGGTGAAAGGACACAGGAGGAGACCCTGTGGATGATGACAATGTGTCTTACATGCATTACTTTCTGTGTCAGTTGCCAGTTGCAGCTCGAGGCATGTATCCAAAATTATCTTTTCCAGGCACTATACTGATACTGTAGTCATTACAAGTTACGCACGTTCCATTTTTCCTGGGGGACATTTAAAACAAACCAGTCTACAACACAATAAAAATCACATGAAAATCAACCTCCCTCCTCATCTTTTCATATTTTTTTCTCCTCAATTTTTTAATGTGGATTTAGAATTTGATACTGAGCATAGCCGTGAAGTTGCCCCCCCAAATAGAAATGGTACAAGTTGTCAAATAAATGTTATCTACATAAATCCCCACAGATTTCAAAAACATTCTCAGAACAAAGTTAACATCACAGTATATTGTAAGGTATCACATTTTTTATTACTCACCTTATTGATGGAACCTCAACCATATTTACTGTCCCTGGCTCAGACTCTCTCTCAAGCATCTACAGTAGGTGTTTTCATTCCCAAAACACAGGCTCTCTTGTGGTTCCAAGAGTCTGTAAGAGTAGAACAGGAGGTAGAGCATTCAGCTACCAGGCAGACAACTTCTGTGCATTTACGGTTAAACTTAAAACACCCCCCCCCCCCCACACACACACAATCCACAATGGGACCATGGTTGTTCTCATCTGCATGGAGGAAACTGACTGTCACAGAGTCATCAGCAAATTTGAAAAGTAATCTGTTGTCATGCCAGCTGCGGCAGTCATCAGTATACACATTATAGAGGGGAGGTGAAAGGACACAGGAGGAGACCCTGTGGATGATGACAATGTGTCTTACATGCATTACTTTCTGTGTCAGTTGCCAGTTGCAGCTCGAGGCATGTATCCAAAATTATCTTTTCCAGGCACTATACTGATACTGTAGTCATTACAAGTTACGCACGTTCCATTTTGCCTGGGGGACATTTAAAACAAACCAGTCTACAACACAATAAAAATCACATGAAAATCAACCTCCCTCCTCATCTTTTCATATTTTTTTCTCCTCAATTTTTTAATGTGGATTTAGAATTTGATACTGAGCATAGCCGTGAAGTTGCCCCCCCAAATAGAAATGGTACAAGTTGTCAAATAAATGTTATCTACATAAATCCCCACAGATTTCAAAAACATTCTCAGAACAAAGTTAACATCACAGTATATTGTAAGGTATCACATTTTTTATTACTCACCTTATTGATGGAACCTCAACCATATTTACTGTCCCTGGCTCAGACTCTCTCTCAAGCATCTACAGTAGGTGTTTTCATTCCCAAAACACAGGCTCTCTTGTGGTTCCAAGAGTCTGTAAGAGTAGAACAGGAGGTAGAGCATTCAGCTACCAGGCAGACAACTTCTGTGCATTTACGGTTAAACTTAAAACACCCCCCCCCCCCCACACACACACAATCCACAATGGGACCATGGTTGTTCTCATCTGCATGGAGGAAACTGACTGTCACAGAGTCATCAGCAAATTTGAAAAGTAATCTGTTGTCATGCCAGCTGCGGCAGTCATCAGTATACACATTATAGAGGGGAGGTGAAAGGACACAGGAGGAGACCCTGTGGATGATGACAATGTGTCTTACATGCATTACTTTCTGTGTCAGTTGCCAGTTGCAGCTCGAGGCATGTATCCAAAATTATCTTTTCCAGGCACTATACTGATACTGTAGTCATTACAAGTTACGCACGTTCCATTTTGCCTGGGGGACATTTAAAACAAACCAGTCTACAACACAATAAAAATCACATGAAAATCAACCTCCCTCCTCATCTTTTCATATTTTTTTCTCCTCAATTTTTTAATGTGGATTTAGAATTTGATACTGAGCATAGCCGTGAAGTTGCCCCCCCAAATAGAAATGGTACAAGTTGTCAAATAAATGTTATCTACATAAATCCCCACAGATTTCAAAAACATTCTCAGAACAAAGTTAACATCACAGTATATTGTAAGGTATCACATTTTTTATTACTCACCTTATTGATGGAACCTCAACCATATTTACTGTCCCTGGCTCAGACTCTCTCTCAAGCATCTACAGTAGGTGTTTTCATTCCCAAAACACAGGCTCTCTTGTGGTTCCAAGAGTCTGTAAGAGTAGAACAGGAGGTAGAGCATTCAGCTACCAGGCAGACAACTTCTGTGCATTTACGGTTAAACTTAAAACATTCCTTTTTGATAAAGCCTTGCTGGATCAGGTGAGTCCTGAACCATCCCTTAAGCTGCTATAGGTCTAGACTGCAGGGGAAACTCCCATCATCCACAGAGCACTTCTCCACTTCTCTCTGTCTCTCTGCCCCCCCCCCACCCCACACTCATTTATTTTTTTTAATAAATGTCAAAAACTATGTTATTGACGTGTCTCTTTTCTCCCATAGTCCCTCTCTCTCTTTCTCTCTCTCATTGCAGATACCTCTGACTCAAGAACTGAAGGAGAACAACTATTATTATTATTATTATTAACAACAATGCTTATTATATTAATTGTTGCTGCTATCATTGATAATCAATAACTTCTTTACACTGTTATTGTTTACATTTTAACTAGTAAGAGCTGATACCAGATGATCCAGGCAGATGATCGTCCACACTGTGGGCTGAGTGTCATAAAATTAACAACACATTCATAGCATCTGCAAACAATACTATATAACAACATTCAAGCATACTATCTATATAACAACAGATCTTAACTGTGTTTGTTCTCAAGTGTGGGGTGTTTTATACATTTTTAATATCATTATACGGATCACATTATAGCGTGACATATTTCTGGTTGAGGACAGGAGGAAATTACTGCAGTAAAGTGTGAAAGATGGGTAAAGAAGAGTTGAAGTGGAGTATAAAATGACCGTGGTATTAATGATAAACTAATCACATGAGGGATCGTCTCAGTTGTTCATTTGGAAAAAGGGAAACTGTAATAAAGTTATTGCATTACCTGAAAGGTTTCACAATGTAACTTGATACGAATCCCCTTGCGAGTCTGCTATTGATCCGAAAAGTCTGAATCTGTGAATGTCTTTCACACTTTCCTTCAGTCACTTTCCTCTTGTTAATCGTTCCTGCTTCAGCTCACCGGTCGTAGCCAGAGGTGTGTTCCATCCAGGGCCGAAGGTGATGTTGCTTACTGCGGGGTTAACCCCCTTCACTTCCACCAGCAATTGGAAAACAACACAGGGAGCTCCGCATCATATCAACTCGTTACGCTATAATGTAATCCATATAACGTTATTAAAAATTAAAAAACAAAAAAGATCTTACCAGCCTATACACCTCTCCTACACAGGGGAAGACCACGCCTCCACGACACACACTTTCATCAGAAATGAAACTTATCTCTCTCTCTCTCTCACGTGTCTGTGTGTGTCGGGTCAGATCAAGGTGATCAGCGGGACCTTTCATGTGACACCTGCATTTAGAGACGCGGTCTTTCAGTCGCCTGCAAAGACCCCCTCCTTTGCGCTTACCGCTCTGAACGCTGTCTCTGTCCACGCGCACAGTATGGAAGCCCTTGATGGTGGTGTTTTCGTCGGGAACATCCTGGTGCAGCCATGTCTCCGTAAAGCATATTAAACTACACTCACGATACTCCTTCTGACTTTGGACCAGTGCAGTCAGCTCGTCCATCTTATTCCCCAGCGATCTCACGTTTCCCATGACAATGGAGGGAAGACTCGCCTTTTCCTCCGTAGTTTTTTGCGTCCTCTGCATCCCCTGTGTGTCCGTATCAAGATTTCAGCCGGAATATCATTGTCCGTGGTCACCGAAGGTCGCTTGCTCTCTCCAACTCCACGCAGGGAAAGACCGCGTCTCTAAATGCAGGAGTCACGTGAAAGGTCCCGCTGACCACCTTGATCTGACCCGACGCACACACACACACACACACACACACACACACACACACACACACACAGACACGTGAGAGAGAGATAAGTTTCATTTGTGTGTGTCGTGGAGGCGTTGTCTTTCCCTGTGTGGCAGGAAAAGTGCAAAGGTAAGATCTTGCTTGTTTTTAATAACGTTATACGGCTAGAAGGCAGCAGGGGCAGACAGGGAATTTCTTGAGATTATATCAAAGAATAAAGTGATTGAAGAGAGTAAGGTATTGAGATGAATCGCATATGATTCAGACTTCACACCAAACACAGCAGATAGTAGATTCAGTAGATGGGACGCGGGACCAAAAATATTTTGGGAACTTTTTAAAAAGAAGACCATCAAAAGTTTTCAGGATCTAAAAAATCGGTATGGATTAAACAATCAAGATTTATACAGATATCTACAGATGCGGCATTATATGGAGAAAACTATAAAAAAGTTTAATTCAGATGAGCCTGAGTCAGGAATCATTAAGTTCTTTATCTCAGCATATGATTCAGACCAGGGAAAGAAACTAATCACAAAACTATATAAAGAAGTGGAAAGATTAAAGGGTAACAATATGACATATATAAAAGAAAAGGGGGGAAAAGAGGCTGGGTGGCAGTTAGATAGATAGATAGATAGATTACTTTATTCATCCCCGGAGGGAAATTAAGTTGTCATAGCAGCTCGTATATCAGAACACAACAAAACACAATACAATAGAACAAAACAAAACATTGAGGTAAAAATGAACAAAAACAGAAACACAAGATGAATAGGCAGACAAGTAGTGCAGTGGCAATATGATGGTAATAGTAATGATGATATGATGGTAATGTTATTGTTAGACAGTATATAAGAATAGTAGTACAGTATATATATATATATATATATATATATATATATATATATAGTATACAATATAACATAATATATATTTATATAGATAGTACTTATACCAATATAATAGCAGTATATAGTAATAATGGCAGCAACAGTATATATAATAATAATAGTAATAGTAGTAGTAATAATATAATAATAGTAACATGTACACATGTATAAATATGTGTATATAGACTTATATATACGAAGAATATATATAATATGATATGATATATAGTATATAGTAGGGTATAAATATAAGTACTTGACTATACAATATACTATCAGTGTAAGAATATGTAGACTGGGTGTGCAAAAGACAATATTATTGTATAAAATGGTCTGTAATATCAAAATGGTTTAATTAACACATATCACAGAAGTAAATGTTCCAGTATATGGGGCGTAGTGTAGTACAGGGTACATGGTGCAAGGGTGACAGGTATGTTAGTGCAGTTCTGTGATGGTGGCTCTGACAGAGGTAGATGAGTTATAGAGTCTTATTGCGGTTGGAATGAACGATTTCCTGTATCGCTCCTTAGAGCAGCGGGGTTGGATGAGCCTGTGGCTGAAGCTGCTCTTTAGCTTGTCCAGTGTTTTGTGGAGGGGGTGAGAGGGATTGTCCATGATTGCCAGCATCCTGTTCTCCACCACCTCCTCCATGGTGACAAGCTTAGAGCCAACCACAGACTCTGCTTTCCTTATGATTTTGTTCAGTCTGTTGGCATCCTTTGTCCTGATGCCCGCACCCCAGGACACCACAGCAAAGAAGATGGTGCTCGCCACAACAGACTGATAGAACATCTGCGGGCATTTTGTTCCAGACATTGAAGGACCCGAGCCTCCTCAGGAAGTAAAGCCGGCTCAGGCCCTTCTTGTAGACGGCCTCTGTGTGGGTGGACCAGTCCAGTTTATTGTCCAATGTGATACCGAGGTACTTGTATGCAGGTACCACCTCCACATCCGTCCGACCGATGCAGACAGGAGAGGGCAGGGGCTTGTTCCTCCTGAAATCCACCACCATCTCCTTCGTCTTCTCCACGTTGAGCTGCAGGCGGTTCTCCCCACACCACTTCACAAAGCGGTCGACCAGGTCCCTGTACTCAGCCTCCCTCCCGCCCTCAATACACCCCACAATGGCTGTGTCATCAGAGAACTTCTGCAGATGACACGACTCAGTGCAGTGCTTAAAATCAGCAGTGTATGTGGTGAAGAGGAAGGGGGACAGTACAGTTCCCTGGGGGGCCCCGATGTTACTGATCAGACGATCAGACACACAATTCTGTAATCTCACAAACTGTGGTCTGCCCGTCAGATAGTCATCGACCCAAGTGATGAGGGGAGCACTCACCCGCGTGCCCTCCAGTTTGGCCTTCAGCAGTCTGGGCTGGATGGTGTTGAAGGCGCTGGAGAAATCAAAAAACATGATCCGGACTGAGGTGTTGGGTCTGTCCAGGGAGGAGTAGGCCTTCTGCAGCAGGTAGATGATTGCATCATCAACCCCAACATGGGGCTGATATGCAAACTGCAGGGGGTCTTGTGATGGGCACACCAGTGGTCTGAGGTGTGCCAATACCAGTCTCTCCATGACCTTCATGATGTGAGAGGTCAGTGCCACCGGCCTGTAGTCCTCCAGTGCAGCAGGATGTCCTTTTTTGGGCACTGGGACCAGGCAGGATGTTTTCCAGAGCACTGGCACTCTCTGAAGGTGTAGGCTCAGGTTGAAGAGGTGCTGGAGAACTCCACAGAGCTGGCTGGAACATGCCTTCAGCACACGAGGGCTGATGCGGTCCGGTCCAGCAGCTTTCCTCTGTTTGAGCCTCTCCAGCTCTCTCCTCACCTGGCTGGCTGTGATGTGTAGTCCAGACTGGAGGGTAGGGGATGTCAGTGGTGGGTTTGAGGGTGGTGCAAAGAGGTGTGTGTTGCAGGAGGTGGTGGTGGTGGGGGACTGTGGGTGATGTGAGGATGTCCTGGGGGTGGGAGGTGTGAAAAAGTCTGTGGTGAAAGCCAGCGGAGGGGTGGGGGGAGATGGTGACGGGTGTGGTGTGGGGCAGAGGATGATGGGGGGAGGTGGGGGGTTGTTGCTCTGAGAAGCAGTAGAGGCAGTTGTAGAGGCAGTGGAGGGTCCGCTGGGGGTGGGGGGGTTGTTGTTGAACCTATTGAAGAACGTGTTCAGCTCGTTCGCACGTTATCAGAGGAGGAATGGGACAAGATAAATGAAGGACAGTGGAAAACAACATGCTCCCTCTCATGTAGAGAATATGGTTGGAAGAACATTGTAAGATACTTTATTACACCAACACAACAGAAATCTCAAGACACACGACGTTGGAGACTGTGTGGGGAAAATAAGGCCAACCATTTTCATATCTTTTGGGGATGCCCTTGTATTATACCTTTTTGGCAAGAGTTAAAGAAGAGTATGGAAACAATTCTGAAAGTGCAAATTCCACTTTCATTTGAAGTTTTATATTTGGGAAAAGAGAACCAGGAGATTAAATACATATTTCGAATAATGGTGGTGGTGGCTAAAAAGGCCATCACCAGAAAATGGCTAAAAAAAGATCCACCAAAAATAGAGGATTGGGTAGATGTAATGCTCGATATATATAGAATGGAGAAGCTGACTTTCTCAGCTAGACTAAAATCAGAAACTTTTAAAAACTACTGGGAAAACTGGATTGATTTTGTGTCTCCATTGAGAGTAGACTTTGTGCAATAAGGACAGTGTGTATTGCAGAGTGTTGACCCCCTTGGTTCAGGCTACAAACTTGTTTATTGTTCATTTATTTATTTGATATGTTTACCCCAATCAGGAGACAAGGAACAATGCAGGAGAGGTGTGAAAATAAGGACAAGAGTGAAAAAGCGGTTCATTTTACTTCACATTTACTCTACTGTAACTTTACTTGAGAATTCATGTCCAATTATGTCTCTGCTCTGCGGTGGAAGTATAGGAATGTTTTATACTGTTGTAAAATTATACACATTATGTAAAATATTGATGGAATATTGATATGTGGAATCAATAAAAAAGATAATTGAAAAAAAAAAAAAGCTCTGGGTGTTGCAGGTCAAAAGATCAAATTTGGAGCCTTTTGGGTTCAAATGTCTGGTTAGGGTAACTACACATGCTCTTACTGCTGCTGGTGTTAGAATAACTTTTTGAACATAAAAACACAAGAATAAACAAAAATACTGTTCTCTAAGTGCTGCAACTGACAGTAAACATTACAACCATAACATGAATATGCTCTAGTATTAGAATATGAGAAATTTAATGTTGAGGTCGTATTTAAAGAGACCACTTTGGTGAGAGAATGGGCTGTGATTGGTGGGTGACTGACGAGCACCCATAAACCTATCGGTAGCTGAGCACACAGAATCAAATTGTCATATATCACAAATCATAAACTGGATTTATTTTCATAATTAATTATGGATAAAATTACAAAGTATGTTGCAGAAATCTGAAATGGATATCTATATAATTGAGCATTGTACAAGTTACATGTTCTACTGAATAAGGGATCAGCCACTTGCTATCTGTAAACCCCCAACCCCCAAGTGAATCTCCTTATATTATGCTAGGTGTTGTTTGGGCAAAGAAAAAATTAAAAGAAAAAAAGTCTAATTTTTGCATTTTAGCAGGTGCTCTTAATAAAAAGGTTCCCTTTTTAGCACCATGCATCGTATCCACTGAAATATCCACACTTACATCACTGATATAAACATATACCTATTGAGATTTAATTAAAGTAAATGGAGAATTACAGGATTACCTCCACATTTGCTATGGTTTGAGATACTGCTGCTAGTGCGACATCTAGTGGCAGTGAATATCGCTAATGAATATCATATGTACATAAACACTCTCAGAGGTGGGAAGTAGAACCTGTGGTGAACTTCAGCTGACATAAAAACTCAAAAGCTTTAGTTTGTCCAGTTTGGACGCACTCCTGATGTAAATATAAAGTATTTAAATCTAGCAGGGCCCATTCTGTTCAATCTGTACAATTTTGACGATTGCCCACTGGTGGATTATTTTATATTCAATTCTTGCCAATAGATCACTTTCTCCTAAGTCTTATACACTGGACCTTTTAAGAAAATACTTCATTCAATACATTGTACTCATTTTCTTGTGGACAGTTTTTCATGCTCAAAAATCTTTGCTTTAACCCTCCGTTTAAGTGAATTGTTTTTTACTTTATTTGAAGTAAGAGTAGTTCAGTTAAAGAAGTCAAAGTACATTTCAGAACCTGTACTTTTATACTTTTACTTGGTTAAAGAAGCCGAAACAGTGGTTAAACTTCAGCTCAAGTTATTTTTAATACAAGTACCTGTACCTCTACTTGAGTAAAGTATGTGTGTGCTTTTATCACCTCTGCACACACATACACACACACAGTGGATTTTTTTTAACAACAGGGAGAGCACAACTTCGCAATAACACAACGATACCCACAAGCAACAGTTAAATTCGAAAAAACAAGCTGCAAAGCAAATAAAACTCACGCCATGCAGTAGCAAACTGCCAATACAACTGACTGGACACTCCAAACAATTTGTAGAGCAACACATAATGTCCTGAGCACGTATTTACATAGGCATCAGGACAAACACCAAATGTTAGCTCTCAACTTGAACCCGGTTATGATGCTGTGGCAAGACTTTAGAGTACAGCATGAATGTACAGTTCATGCTCAAAAACCTATGTGCTGGATTTTAAAAAGTCCTGCAATGGCAATGAACTAGGTGAACTACACTGGCCATGCTCTTTCTGCAGATTTATTGCAGAGTTTAAACAGCAACATGGATTTGTTATTATGTTCAGTTAATAATGAAATTGCCTTTACACCACAGTGATGGACATGAATTGGAAAGAGAGAGAGCTGAGGGAGAGTTCAAGACAATAAGAAAACAATTACTCTTTCTTAAGTAATTATTCACTGACAAAAATGATCACCTCCGATAAAATGTGAAGATCGATACCTAACACCATAATTCTCACAAAGTCATCAGGATTAATTGTTCTCTTTAAATTTACCAGCTGGGGGCAGATGTTTATTTAACACTGTGCCATCCTCTCTTTTTATGTTGTTGAAAGATAAAAGGATATTCAAATTTCTTCTGTTATTCTATTGAGGAAATGTCAAAGACAAAGGCCTGTGAGGCTGGGCGTCATCCAGCACTTCCTGTTTTGCAAACTTGTTACTTCTGGCATATTTACCAGGAGCATAAGCCTGCATCCTCTAAGAGAGGATGTGGTCATCTTAGTATTTCATGTAAATGAATTGGCAAGTCACGGGTCCTTAAATATCTATTTACAACATTAAACAACTTTACAATAAACCTTTGAATAATATTGACAAGCTGCGGGAATGGGGATTGTCTGTCTAATGGAAGGAGACAGTGTGTAAACTGAGGTCTGCTGGGAGTCAGTCAGTAAGCCACCATCGTAAACCTTAAAGTTGCACTTTTAGATGAACAATTTGGTCAACCATTTGGTCAGTCCTCCACATATATCTTTGCTCATGCAATTATACATACACAAATGTAACATTTCCATTACAGTGCTAAAAGTGTTATAGCTGAGCAGGGATCAGTGAGGATGAGGTCGTATTTAAAGGGACCGCTTTGGTGAGAGAATGGGCTGTGATTGGTGAGTGACTGATGAGCACCCATGAACCTATCGGTAGCTGAGCACATGACTCTGTGTCCTGCATGAACTAACACAATGCTTCATTAGTCACAATTCAAGTTCAGGATTTCTACTATGACATTCTCACTTTAAACTTAATACAAAGTATCTTGAATTGAGGCAAATTAAAGCTGACCTTGAATTATGATCAGTCAGAATCAAATTGTCATATATCACAAATCATAAACTGGATTTATTTTCATAATTAATTATGGATACAATTACAAAGTATGTTGCAGAAATCTGAAATGGATATCTATATCATTGAGCATTGTACAAGTTACATTGTGCAAGTACATGTTCTACTGAATAAGGGATCAGCCACTTGCTATCTGTAATACAAACAGCCATCATCAGGAACATCAGAGAGATCATAGTTAATAATCATCCCAAGGTACTTGTAGTTCTCTACAAAGTCTACCACATGTCCCTTGATGATAGTATTCTAAGAGTTTGAGGACTGATGCCTAAAACTTATGTCCTTGGTTTTTGTCACATTTAGTAGTAAAAATGCACAGTCACACCAATACAGATTCACAATCCACAATGGGACCATGGTTGTTCTCATCTGCATGGAGGAGACTGACTGTCACAGAGTCATCAGCAAATTTGAAAAGTAATCTGTTGTCATGCCAGCTGCGGCAGTCATCAGTATACACATTATAGAGGGGAGGTGAAAGGACACAGGAGGAGACCCTGTGGATGATGACAATGTGTCTTACATGCATTACTTTCTGTGTCAGTTGCCAGTTGCAGCTCGAGGCATGTATCCAAAATTATCTTTTCCAGGCACTATACTGATACTGTAGTCACTACAAGTTACGCATGTTCCATTTTGCCTGGGGGACATTTAAAACAAACCAGTCTACAACACAATAAAAATCACATGAAAATCAACCTCCCTCCTCATCTTTTCATATTTTTTTACTCCTCAATTTTTTGATGTGGATTTAGAATTTGATACTGAGCATAGCCGTGAAATTGCCCCCCCAAATAGAAATGGTACACGTTGTCAAATAAATGTTATCTACATAAATCCCCACAGATTTCAAAAACATTCTCAGAACACAGTTAACATCACAGTATATTGTAAGGTATCACATTTTTTATTACTCACCTTATTGTTGGAACCTCAACCATATTTACTGTCCCTGGCTCAGACTCTCTCTCAAGCATCTACAGTAAGTGTTTTCATTCCTTAAACACAGGCTCTCTTGTGGTTCCAAGAGTCTGTAAGAGTAGAACAGGAGGTAGAGCATTCAGCTACCAGGCAGACAACTTCTGTGCATTTACGGTTAAACTTAAAACATTCCTTTTTGATAAAGCCTTGCTGGATCAGGTGAGTCCTGAACCATCCCTTAAGCTGCTAAGGGATGGTTTAGCAGCTTTAGCAGCTGGAGCTCCACCGAGAGGACAACCACAGCCAGCAGCGGTGCAGTGTGATGACCAGCAGGACACTCAGCTGCTACCGGTGCAGAGGGCGCAGGCGGCAGCTCCAGCCGTCCCTAACCTCCATCCAGACCTCGAGCTTGTTGCAGCAGAGGAGGTGGACAGGCCTCCATCATGCACCACTCCATATGTGGCAGCACATACTCCACGGCGCACCGGGAAGGAGGCAATTTATGATTTGAATGCAACCCCGCAAGCACCGATGGTGGAGGTGGCTGCAGGAGATGGAAACACTCAGCTGATCTACAGACCATGGACATTCACCAATATGAAAGAACCTACCACTTCATCTCTCCCACAAGTGTTAAGTGGGGGAGCGGTATGCAGTGCAACTGGAACCAGCACTGAACAGCAAAGACTGCTGATGACTGAGATGGGGACTCAGTATTCGAAAGTGGCAAGATCCGTCTCTGCACAGGAGCGGAGAATGGTGAATCCAGCATGGGGTAATGCTGATTATGCAGAAAAACTCTTGAACAGCAAGAAAAAGAAAAAGGCAACGCAGTTGACAGAGGGACTGCAAATGGCACAGCTGGCAGCATATCAAAACCAAGTCTGCGGGCACAAGAAAGGTCATGGAGGGAGAGGAAGGGGACGTGGAAGAACTGACGCTTGTTTCAAATGTGGCAAAATTGGACATTGGATCAGGGATTGCCCTGAGAACCAATACACATAGTGCGATTGAGTAGCGGTGGAGCTGGGGACAGTGAAGGATTCATCTGGTGCAGACGCGGAGACAGAGAGAAAGTTTCAACCTACTCACCAAATTCGTAAGAGCACTGTAACACGCACACCATATGAATTACTGTTAGAACTGATGCATATATGCAAAAACACACAATCAAAGTAAATGGTAAAGACATCACATTTTTGGTAGATTCAGGTGAAAACAGAATCAGTCTCCAAAAATGAATGTTAGAGATGTTTTAAAACAATTGAAGCAACAGGTACGACAGTGCTAGAGAGATACACTGTACCATTGTTTTAAAAAAAAAAATGAGGTTAAGGAAATTTTAAACATTAATTTTTGTTGTCACCACGCTGGCTGATAGATATTATTGGTAGAGATTTCATGTGTTCATTGAGTAATATGCTAATTTTAACATCACAAGGCGTAGATGTAACTAGAGGATTTGATATATGCATATCAATGGAAGATTCTGAACGCTTCCCTCACCTCTGTAAGTAACACTTTCTTGTGAGATGCTGAGGTACTCACCCAGATGTAATTACAGATGTTATCCTAACACAAAGGATTGTAGAGAAGGTTAGAGTAAGTAGTTAAAGAATGTGATAGAGAAAGTTAGATTAAAGATTAACGATAGGTTAGGTTGGTTATACTAGAACAGTAATCACTGTGTTGTCTCAGTAGCTTAGATTGACTCACTGGACAAATTGTTTAAGGTATCAAATTCTGATCTCCATGTTCTATTAAGCAAAGGAGAACAAAAACAATTGGTATTGAAAGTTTTGGAACTTTGGACCAAAAGGGGTTATGGGAAGGGAAAAAACATCTGATCCCAATAATAAAAATAATTTAATCAGAGGTTTAGAGGTAAATCACAAAAGATTTCTGCAGTGATAAATGCAATTAGGACTGTGGAATTTATTATTGTCAGACTGAACACTTTTCAAAAGCTAAGTGACTCAGATACAGTACAGCTGATAAATGCAGATATGAAGCTGTTTGTGGACGACTCAGCATTAAAAGATCCAGCAACTGGTAGAAGCCAAGTGGGTTTTGACGTTACAACTTTGTATGACAAATTTGGCTGAATCACTCATTACATTATTCTGCAGAAGCTGCAGAATTGGTTGCATTGATTGAGAAATGCAAATATGTAAGTGACAGGTGTCAACATATACACTGGTAGCAGGTATGCATTGGGAGTGGTATATGATTTGGCAGATTTTTGGCTAAAGGGAAATTCTCAAACCCATTACCTACCATACATTGGTTGCTGTTCTGATTGATGCTGTGTTGTTATTCAAACTAATTGCGTTCTGCAAATGTGAAGCATTTTTTAAAGACTTTTCAGTTTCACAGGGGAATGTGAGAGCAGAAGCTGCTGCAAAAGCTGCAGCAAAGCACAGTCTGCTTGTCCGAGGCGTTTCTGAATCTGATAGGTCATTAACACCTAATGTATTTGATGGGTCATTAACATTTAAATACAGATTTAAAGGAGCTGCAGATAAGGGCAGCTCAGTTAAAAAC
This sequence comes from Paralichthys olivaceus, assembly GCF_024713975.1. Taxonomy (NCBI): domain Eukaryota; kingdom Metazoa; phylum Chordata; class Actinopteri; order Pleuronectiformes; family Paralichthyidae; genus Paralichthys; species Paralichthys olivaceus. Next base: position 41,869 of record NC_091098.1, on the reverse strand, counting down.
AAACAAAAAAACTGTTTGAAGGGAAGTGGATTGTTTGGTGGCTATACATTTTGGTCTGGAACAAATAGGAAATCCTGTTTAGAAAGATATCTGTTTCCTCATAGTTGACACATGGTCAGAACCAAGTGTCAAAGGGGGGATGCCAAATGTAGGAAGAGATACAGATATATTGGTTTACAAAAGAATTGTCAAACTCACAAATGACTCACAAATTATTTTTAAATTTTCATTAGAGTTATATAATTGGTACTATAATAATATACAAAGAGGAATCCAGATTATATAAAGTGAACTGTTTGAGGGATTTTATGGAAGAACAAAGTGAGGGAAAGCAATACTGTCTTGATTTTATTGACATGTGTGTTTCTCCACATTTAAACAGGACTCTTCAGCAGTTGCGAAGGCACTGCTCAGGGAAATGTTTTATTGTGCAACCTGTCCCCTATGCTTTTTGAGATCCACAGATAGGTGAAGGAAGCCCTACCAAAATCCATAGATGGCAGTGAAGGCTGCTGAAAGATCAACTTGGATGTATGCAAGCCATTGCAGGGAGGTTCCTGAGCAAGGAGTGGATTCTTCAGAACACAGCGTGCATTGATGTCAGTGAGTGCACCTCAGCCTTCAACTGCTTTGTGTCCGCGAGCAAGGAGGGGGTGGAAATCTCTAGGACCACACGTCTCCAATCTCACGAAGAGGCGGCACATTGATTAGGGGGTTGGCTAGGGTGACGCTGCTGATAAACGATGACGCCGACAGACAAAAAGTGACACCTGATGGGACGACTGGGATGCAGTTCAAGGGAAAAGATGTGTTCCCTGTCCTTGCTCACAGTCATCATCGTCCTGCCAACATTGCTATGGCAGGTGAAACCTTGGCAGGAAGAACAACACCAAACTAAACTGAGCATCATAGGCAAAAAAAAAAAAGGAAACTCTTGTTTGAACTGACAAAGCCTGAAGTCAATTCATGGTATGCAGCCATGAAGACAACTGCGAGGAAAGATCATCAATGAGAGACCTAACCTCACTTACTTCCATACAGATTGCACTCACTATTATGAAGATATGAGTGTTCCACATTGAAAGTGTCTTCAAAGGATTTGAGGGACTCTTCCCATGGTGGGGAAATGTGCGAACAACACACAGAATAGATGGGATTGTACTTAGTGGGGGTTGGGTTTTCATTTTTGTTTCTCCCAATATTCAGGGCCTCAGAAATGTGGCTCTGCGAAATAGGATGGCTTTGGACATTATGCTCACCAGCCAAGGAGGTGTTGGTCACATAATCTGATCTGATTGCTGCACATACATACATACATACATCTGACAATTTGATGCATATTGTTTTTCATTTAAATTGCCTATTGTTTGAGGAAAAGAACAAGGACACACAGATTCCTGAAGCATGGAATTGGTGGTCATAGTGTATTTTAAATGTGAAAAATGTGTCATTGGAATATTTGACATCGATTCAGATTTTTGTTTGTATTTAAGTGTTGTTGGTCTGGTGTATTGATTGTGTACTATTTGTGTACTTTAATCAAGAATGCAATTGGATATGTTAAATATCCGGGCCCTCATCTAGAATGAAATTCTCAATTTCAAGATGATGCGTTTGTCTAAAAATGATAGTTGTTTAGTGAGCATGAAATGCTCAAAGGGGGGAAATGTAATGGAAATTTTTACATTTGTGAATGTTTAATTGCATTAGCAGACATGTATGTGGATGACTGACCAAATGGTTCACCAAATTGTTTATCTGAAAGGGCAACCTTAAGGTTTACGATGGTTGCTTAAGAGACTTGAGTTGTATGGCCTCGAGAAACCAAATCTTTATGGCTTCTCATGGTATCTCTGATTGGGCTCAAACAACTGGGATCTCACAGGGGGGGTCATCCACAGAACATGTAAACAAATGGCCAGGATGTCTCCTCCACTGAGTGAAACTACAGGAGGGTAATAAATACCTTTGAATGCTTAGTGGGAGGGGGCTGAGAGTTATAAGAACACAGATTCTCCTATGTTCTTTGCTCATTTGTGCATGTCATTCAGGTGATGTGTACTGATGAGTCCATCTGCAGATGCTGAATTAAACTTTCAGAAAGAAGTGTTTGACTTTGTGCTTGTTTCACAGAAATTGCCACCACAGTATCACATTTTTTATTACTCACCTTATTGTTGGAACCTCAACCATATTTACCCCCCCCCCCCAATCCACAATGGGACCATGGTTGTTGTCATCTGCATGGAGGAAACTGACTGTCACAGAGTCATCAGCAAATTTGAAAAGTAATCTGTTGTCATGCCAGCTGCGGCAGTCATCAGTATACACATTATAGAGGGGAGGTGAAAGGACACAGGAGGAGACCCTGTGGATGATGACAATGTGTCTTACATGCATTACTTTCTGTGTCAGTTGCCAGTTGCAGCTCGAGGCATGTATCCAAAATTATCTTTTCCAGGCACTATACTGATACTGTAGTCACTACAAGTTACGCACGTTCCATTTTGCCTGGGGGACATTTAAAACAAACCAGTCTACAACACAATAAAAATCACATGAAAATCAACCTCCCTCCTCATCTTTTCATATTTTTTTCTCCTCAATTTTTTAATGTGGATTTAGAATTTGATACTGAGCATAGCCGTGAAGTTGCCCCCCCAAATAGAAATGGTACAAGTTGTCAAATAAATGTTATCTACATAAATCCCCACAGATTTCAAAAACCTTCTCAGAACAAAGTTAACATCACAGTATATTGTAAGGTATCACATTTTTTATTACTCACCTTATTGATGGAACCTCAACCATATTTACTGTCCCTGGCTCAGACTCTCTCTCAAGCATCTACAGTAGGTGTTTTCATTCCCAAAACACAGGCTCTCTTGTGGTTCCAAGAGTCTGTAAGAGTAGAACAGGAGGTAGAGCATTCAGCTACCAGGCAGACAACTTCTGTGCATTTACGGTTAAACTTAAAACACCCCCCCCCCCCACACACACACAATCCACAATGGGACCATGGTTGTTCTCATCTGCATGGAGGAAACTGACTGTCACAGAGTCATCAGCAAATTTGAAAAGTAATCTGTTGTCATGCCAGCTGTGGCAGTCATCAGTATACACATTATAGAGGGGAGGTGAAAGGACACAGGAGGAGACCCTGTGGATGATGACAATGTGTCTTACATGCATTACTTTCTGTGTCAGTTGCCAGTTGCAGCTCGAGGCATGTATCCAAAATTATCTTTTCCAGGCACTATACTGATACTGTAGTCACTACAAGTTACGCACGTTCCATTTTGCCTGGGGGACATTTAAAACAAACCAGTCTACAACACAATAAAAATCACATGAAAATCAACCTCCCTCCTCATCTTTTCATATTTTTTTCTCCTCAATTTTTTAATGTGGATTTAGAATTTGATACTGAGCATAGCCGTGAAATTGCCCCCCCAAATAGAAATGGTACAAGTTGTCAAATAAATGTTATCTACATAAATCCCCACAGATTTCAAAAACATTCTCAGAACACAGTTAACAACACAGTATATTGTAAGGTATCACATTTTTTATTACTCACCTTATTGATGGAACCTCAACCATATTTACTGTCCCTGGCTCAGACTCTCTCTCAAGCATCTACAGTAGGTGTTTTCATTCCCAAAACACAGGCTCTCTTGTGGTTCCAAGAGTCTGTAAGAGTAGAACAGGAGGTAGAGCATTCAGCTACCAGGCAGACAACTTCTGTGCATTTACGGTTAAACTTAAAACATTCCTTTTTGATAAAGCCTTGCTGGATCAGGTGAGTCCTGAACCATCCCTTAAGCTGCTATAGGTCTAGACTGCAGGGGAAACTCCCATCATCCACAGAGCACTTCTCCACTTCTCTCTGTCTCTCTGCCCCCCCCCCCACCCCACACTCATTTATTTTTTTGAGTAAATGTCAAAAACTATGTTATTGACGTGTCTCTTTTCTCCCATAGTCCCTCTCTCTCTTTCTCTCTCTCATTGCAGATACCTCTGACTCCAGAACTGAAGGAGAACAACTATTATTATTATTATTATTGTTAACAACAATACTTAATTCATTATTATATTAATTGTTGCTGCTATCATTGATAATCAATAACTTCTTTACACTGTTATTGTTTACATTTTAACTATTAAGAGCTGATACCAGATGATCCAGGCAGATGATCGTCCACATTGAGCCTGGTTCTGCTAGAGGTTTCTACCTGTAAGTGAGGGAGTTTTTACTCTTCACAGTCACCAAAGTCTGCTCATTGTGGGAACTGTTATGTTTCTTTATATTAAACAAGATTTGAAGGTCTTGACCTTCTATGTAAAGTTCCTTGAGATAATGTATATTATGATTTGGCGCTATACAAATAAAATTGAATTGAATTGAATAGGTGATGGGATAATAATAACAATAATTAATTGAGCAGTAGTATTGCAATATATTCAGTAAACTGTACAAAAACAATATGTTTTTTTTTCTTTCATGAACATATTTTCCATTTCATATTACGCACACACCAACCTATAACTGTGGGCTGAGTTTCCTGAGCACATATACACATTCACCTAACACACTGGTAAATGTTAACCATTACTATGAGGAACTCATACCTGAAAAAGGGAGTATTTGAATGAACGATACATGGACACAAACTTTTCTCAAATCATGTGCATTATGACTGAAGGGAGTAAGCGAGGTGTCTCTTACAATCCTCAAAAGCTACATGCTCCCTCTGCTGGATCCCTCTGGTAACTACACCTGCTCTTACTGTTGCTGGTGTTAGAATAACTTGTTGAACATAAAACACAAGAATACACAAAAATACTGTTCTCTAACTGCTGCAACTGACAGTAAACATTATAACCATAACATAAATAAGCTCAAGTATTAGAATATGAGAAATGTAATGTTACTCTGCTACTTCAGCTAACTTGCTGGTGAAGCAATATATTCCTTGTGTCACAAAAGCAACAAGTGTCAGAACCTGTCTGACTGCCTAATTCAACCAGGCACAACTTTTCTTCTTTCGCACCTGCGGACACCAGGCCGAACTAGGTGGATGGGCTTTCTGTAAAGACGGCTCCTGTCGCGGTTTCAAAGCTCTTCGTGCTTTCTGGCATTTGCTGGAGGCCCGTCAAATTGCAATCTATAATGAAAGGGGAATCAGAAGTTAGTGTAAAGCCCATTATCAATGCCTAGTATATGCTGGCCCCTCATTTCAGCCAAAAAAGCCTCAAACTGTTTGAAAGTTACACCTTTGCGATCATTAGGCCCCCCGATCAACATTTTTCCCTCTCATACCCGTATGTACTCTGTATGGCTATGAAAATGGAGCCCTTAGAAATGGGCTTAATTGATACCAAAGGTCACAAAGGTCACCTGGGCCCTTCTGCGGTTTTGGTGAAAATCGGTAATGCAGGCTCAAAGAGCCCCTTGTGACCAGTGGGTCAAATTTGGGGCTCCTAGGCCCCTGGGAAGGCCCCGAAAGGGATCGTAATTTTCCCAAAAATCTCCAGAACCAAGAGGCTGCGAGCCCTGTTTAGGCCCCTGACCAGCTAGAGGGCTGAAATCCAAGTGACACCTCATGTAACGTTGATAAGAAATTCCCTCAAGCAGTCCAAGTTACCAGATATAATGAAATTCCCTACTGACAGTCCTAACATATCACATTCACAGTGACGTGAGGTAACTCTGACCTTTAACTTCGAAGGGAATAAAATCCTTCATCTTTGAGTTGAAGTTAATGTTTTTACCAAGTTTGACGACATTCCCATGAGCTGATCTTTAGATATCAATTTAAGGAAAAATATTTACATACTTTGTGAGAACACTGTGACATTTGGCTACCAAAATGAAATCCAAATTCATGTGAATGTTTGTGCCAAATATGAAAGAATTCCCTGAAGGCATTTTGGATATATATTGCATATACAAGGCAAGAAGTGTGCTTTGTGAGGTGCTAGTGACCTTGCCATTTGATCTTTGATCCTTCATCAATCACATCCAAAAGATGTCCCTACTTTTGGTGTATGTCTGACAATGATAAAGTCTAATCAGGAAGGAGCTCAACACTCCTAATTGCATTTATCACTGCATAAATATTTTGTGATTTATTGCCCTTTTCGATTAACAATTTGGTCAACCATTTGTTCAGTCCTCCACATACATCTTTGCTCATGCAATTATACATACAAAAATGTAACATTTCCATTACAGTGCTAAAAGTGTTAGAGCTGAGCAGGGATCAGTGAGGATGAGGTCATATTTAAAGAGAGAGAATGGGCTGTAATTGGTGGGTGACTGACGAGCACCCATAAACCTATCGGTAGCTGAGTACATGACTCTCTCCTGCATGAACTAACACAATGCTTCATTAGTCACAATTCAAGTTCAGGATTTCTACGATGACATTCTCACTTTAAACTTAATTTAAAGTATCACAAATTAAAGCTGACCTTGAATTATGATCAGTCAGAATCAAATTGTCATATATCACAAATCATAAACTGGATTTATTTTCATAATTAATTATGGATAAAATTACAAGGTATGTTGCAGAAATCTGGAATGGATATCTATATCATTGAGCATTGTACAAGTTACATTGTACAAGTACATGTTCTACTGAATAAGGGATCAGCCACTTGCTATCTGTAATACAAACAGTCATCATCAGGAACATCAGAGATATCATAGTTCATAATCATCCCAAGGTACTTGTAGTTCTCTAAAATGTCTACCACATGTCCCTTGATGATAGTATTCTAAGAGTTTGAGGACTGATGCCTAAAACTCATGTCCTTGGTTTTTGTCACATTTAGTAGTAAAAATGCACAGTCACACCAATACAGATTCACAATCCACAATGGGACCATGGTTGTTGTCATCTGCATGGAGGAAACTGACTGTCACAGAGTCATCAGCAAATTTGAAAAGTAATCTGTTGTCATGCCAGCTGCGGCAGTCATCAGTATACACATTATAGAGGGGAGGTGAAAGGACACAGGAGGAGACCCTGTGGATGATGACAATGTGTCTTACATGCATTACTTTCTGTGTCAGTTGCCAGTTGCAGCTCGAGGCATGTATCCAAAATTATCTTTTCCAGGCACTATACTGATACTGTAGTCACTACAAGTTACGCACGTTCCATTTTGCCTGGGGGACATTTAAAACAAACCAGTCTACAACACAATAAAAATCACATGAAAATCAACCTCCCTCCTCATCTTTTCATATTTTTTTCTCCTCAATTTTTTAATGTGGATTTAGAATTTGATACTGAGCATAGCCGTGAAGTTGCCCCCCCAAATAGAAATGGTACAAGTTGTCAAATAAATGTTATCTACATAAATCCCCACAGATTTCAAAAACCTTCTCAGAACAAAGTTAACATCACAGTATATTGTAAGGTATCACATTTTTTATTACTCACCTTATTGATGGAACCTCAACCATATTTACTGTCCCTGGCTCAGACTCTCTCTCAAGCATCTACAGTAGGTGTTTTCATTCCCAAAACACAGGCTCTCTTGTGGTTCCAAGAGTCTGTAAGAGTAGAACAGGAGGTAGAGCATTCAGCTACCAGGCAGACAACTTCTGTGCATTTACGGTTAAACTTAAAACACCCCCCCCCCCCCACACACGCACAATCCACAATGGGACCATGGTTGTTCTCATCTGCATGGAGGAAACTGACTGTCACAGAGTCATCAGCAAATTTGAAAAGTAATCTGTTGTCATGCCAGCTGCGGCAGTCATCAGTATACACATTATAGAGGGGAGGTGAAAGGACACAGGAGGAGACCCTGTGGATGATGACAATGTGTCTTACATGCATTACTTTCTGTGTCAGTTGCCAGTTGCAGCTCGAGGCATGTATCCAAAATTATCTTTTCCAGGCACTGCAAGAGTCTGTAAGAGTAGAACAGGAGGTAGAGCATTCAGCTACCAGGCAGACAACTTCTGTGCATTTACGGTTAAACTTAAAACATTCCTTTTTGATAAAGCCTTGCTGGATCAGGTGAGTCCTGAACCATCCCTTAAGCTGCTATAGGTCTAGACTGCAGGGGAAACTCCCATCATCCACAGAGCACTTCTCCACTTCTCTCTGTCTCTCTGCCCCCCCCCCCACCCCACACTCATTTATTTTTTTTAATAAATGTCAAAAACTATGTTATTGACGTGTCTCTTTTCTCCCATAGTCCCTCTCTCTCTTTCTCTCTCTCATTGCAGATACCTCTGACTCAAGAACTGAAGGAGAACAACTATTATTATTATCATTATTAACAACAATGCTTATTATATTAATTGTTGCTGCTATCATTGATAATCAATAACTTCTTTACACTGTTATTGTTTACATTTTAACTAGTAAGAGCTGATACCAGATGATCCAGGCAGATGATCGTCCACACTGTGGGCTGAGTGTCATAAAATTAACAACACATTCATAGCATCTGCAAACAATACTATATAACAACATTCAAGCATACTATCTATATAACAACAGATCTTAACTGTGTTTGTTCTCAAGTGTGGGGTGTTTTATTCATTTTTAATAACATTATACGGATCACATTATAGCGTGACATATTTCTGGTTGAGGACAGGAGGAAATTACTGCAGTAAAGTGTGAAAGATGGGTAAAGAAGAGTTGAAGTAGAGTATAAAATGACCGTGGTATTAATGATAAACTAATCACATGAGGGATCGTCTCAGTTGTTCATTTGGAAAAAGGGAAACTGTAATAAAGTTATTGCATTACCTGAAAGGTTTCACAATGTAACTTGATACGAATCCCCTTGCGAGTCTGCTATTGATCCGAAAAGTCTGAATCTGTGAATGTCTTTCACACTTTCCTTCAGTCACTTTCCTCTTGTTAATCGTTCCTGCTTCAGCTCACCGGTCGTAGCCAGAGGTGTGTTCCATCCAGGGCCGAAGGTGATGTTGCTTACTGCGGGGTTAACCCCCTTCACTTCCACCAGCAATTGGAAAACAACACAGGGAGCTCCGCATCATATCAACTCGTTACGCTATAATGTAATCCATATAACGTTATTAAAAATTAAAAAACAAAAAAGATCTTACCAGCCTATACACCTCTCCTACACAGGGGAAGACCACGCCTCCACGACACACACTTTCATCAGAAATGAAACTTATCTCTCTCTCTCTCTCTCACGTGTCTGTGTGTGTCGGGTCAGATCAAGGTGATCAGCGGGACCTTTCATGTGACACCTGCATTTAGAGACGCGGTCTTTCAGTCGCCTGCAAAGACCCCCTCCTTTGCGCTTACCGCTCTGAACGCTGTCTCTGTCCACGCGCACAGTATGGAAGCCCTTGATGGTGGTGTTTTCGTCGGGAACATCCTGGTGCAGCCATGTCTCCGTAAAGCATATTAAACTACACTCACGATACTCCTTCTGACTTTGGACCAGTGCAGTCAGCTCGTCCATCTTATTCCCCAGCGATCTCACGTTTCCCATGACAATGGAGGGAAGACTCGCCTTTTCCTCCGTAGTTTTTTGCGTCCTCTGCATCCCCTGTGTGTCCGTATCAAGATTTCAGCCGGAATATCATTGTCCGTGGTCACCGAAGGTCGCTTGCTCTCTCCAACTCCACGCAGGGAAAGACCGCGTCTCTAAATGCAGGAGTCACGTGAAAGGTCCCGCTGACCACCTTGATCTGACCCGACGCACACACACACACACACACACACACACACACACACACACACAGACACGTGAGAGAGAGATAAGTTTCATTTGTGTGTGTCGTGGAGGCGTTGTCTTTCCCTGTGTGGCAGGAAAAGTGCAAAGGTAAGATCTTGCTTGTTTTTAATAACGTTATACGGCTAGAAGGCAGCAGGGGCAGACAGGGAATTTCTTGAGATTATATCAAAGAATAAAGTGATTGAAGAGAGTAAGGTATTGAGATGAATCGCATATGATTCAGACTTCACACCAAACACAGCAGATAGTAGATTCAGTAGATGGGACGCGGGACCAAAAATATTTTGGGAACTTTTTAAAAAGAAGACCATCAAAAGTTTTCAGGATCTAAAAAATCGGTATGGATTAAACAATCAAGATTTATACAGATATCTACAGATGCGGCATTATATGGAGAAAACTATAAAAAAGTTTAATTCAGATGAGCCTGAGTCAGGAATCATTAAGTTCTTTATCTCAGCATATGATTCAGACCAGGGAAAGAAACTAATCACAAAACTATATAAAGAAGTGGAAAGATTAAAGGGTAACAATATGACATATATAAAAGAAAAGGGGGGAAAAGAGGCTGGGTGGCAGTTAGATAGATAGATAGATAGATTACTTTATTCATCCCCGGAGGGAAATTAAGTTGTCATAGCAGCTCGTATATCAGAACACAACAAAACACAATACAATAGAACAAAACAAAACATTGAGGTAAAAATGAACAAAAACAGAAACACAAGATGAATAGGCAGACAAGTAGTGCAGTGGCAATATGATGGTAATAGTAATGATGATATGATGGTAATGTTATTGTTAGACAGTATATAAGAATAGTAGTACAGTATATATATATATATATATATATATATAGTATACAATATAACATAATATATATTTATATAGATAGTACTTATACCAATATAATAGCAGTATATAGTAATAATGGCAGCAACAGTATATATAATAATAATAGTAATAGTAGTAGTAATAATATAATAATAATAACATGTACACATGTATAAATATGTGTATATAGACTTATATATACGAAGAATATACAGAGAATATACAGAGTATGATATAATATGATATGATATATAGTATATAGTAGGGTATAAATATAAGTACTTGACTATACAATATACTATCAGTGTAAGAATATGTAGACTGGGTGTGCAAAAGACAATATTATTGTATAAAATGGTCTGTAATATCAAAATGGTTTAATTAACACATATCACAGAAGTAAATGTTCCAGTATATGGGGCGTAGTGTAGTACAGGGTACATGGTGCAAGGGTGACAGGTATGTTAGTGCAGTTCTGTGATGGTGGCTCTGACAGAGGTAGATGAGTTATAGAGTCTTATTGCGGTTGGAATGAACGATTTCCTGTATCGCTCCTTAGAGCAGCGGGGTTGGATGAGCCTGTGGCTGAAGCTGCTCTTTAGCTTGTCCAGTGTTTTGTGGAGGGGGTGAGAGGGATTGTCCATGATTGCCAGCATCCTGTTCTCCACCACCTCCTCCATGGTGACAAGCTTAGAGCCAACCACAGACTCTGCTTTCCTTATGATTTTGTTCAGTCTGTTGGCATCCTTTGTCCTGATGCCCGCACCCCAGGACACCACAGCAAAGAAGATGGTGCTCGCCACAACAGACTGATAGAACATCTGCGGGCATTTTGTTCCAGACATTGAAGGACCCGAGCCTCCTCAGGAAGTAAAGCCGGCTCAGGCCCTTCTTGTAGACGGCCTCTGTGTGGGTGGACCAGTCCAGTTTATTGTCCAATGTGATACCGAGGTACTTGTATGCAGGTACCACCTCCACATCCGTCCCACCGATGCAGACAGGAGAGGGCAGGGGCTTGTTCCTCCTGAAATCCACCACCATCTCCTTCGTCTTCTCCACGTTGAGCTGCAGGCGGTTCTCCCCACACCACTTCACAAAGCGGTCGACCAGGTCCCTGTACTCAGCCTCCCTCCCGCCCTCAATACACCCCACAATGGCTGTGTCATCAGAGAACTTCTGCAGATGACACGACTCAGTGCAGTGCTTAAAATCAGCAGTGTATGTGGTGAAGAGGAAGGGGGACAGTACAGTTCCCTGGGGGGCCCCGATGTTACTGATCAGACGATCAGACACACAATTCTGTAATCTCACAAACTGTGGTCTGCCCGTCAGATAGTCATCGACCCAAGTGATGAGGGGAGCACTCACCCGCGTGCCCTCCAGTTTGGCCTTCAGCAGTCTGGGCTGGATGGTGTTGAAGGCGCTGGAGAAATCAAAAAACATGATCCGGACTGAGGTGTTGGGTCTGTCCAGGGAGGAGTAGGCCTTCTGCAGCAGGTAGATGATTGCATCATCAACCCCAACATGGGGCTGATATGCAAACTGCAGGGGGTCTTGTGATGGGCACACCAGTGGTCTGAGGTGTGCCAATACCAGTCTCTCCATGACCTTCATGATGTGAGAGGTCAGTGCCACCGGCCTGTAGTCCTCCAGTGCAGCAGGATGTCCTTTTTTGGGCACTGGGACCAGGCAGGATGTTTTCCAGAGCACTGGCACTCTCTGAAGGTGTAGGCTCAGGTTGAAGAGGTGCTGGAGAACTCCACAGAGCTGGCTGGAACATGCCTTCAGCACACGAGGGCTGATGCGGTCCGGTCCAGCAGCTTTCCTCTGTTTGAGCCTCTCCAGCTCTCTCCTCACCTGGCTGGCTGTGATGTGTAGTCCAGACTGGAGGGTAGGGGATGTCAGTGGTGGGTTTGAGGGTGGTGCAAAGAGGTGTGTGTTGCAGGAGGTGGTGGTGGTGGGGGACTGTGGGTGATGTGAGGATGTCCTGGGGGTGGGAGGTTTGAAAAAGTCTGTGGTGAAAGCCAGCGGAGGGGTGGGGGGAGATGGTGACGGGTGTGGTGTGGGGCAGAGGATGATGGGGGGAGGTGGGGGGTTGTTGCTCTGAGAAGCAGTAGAGGCAGTCGTAGAGGCAGTGGAGGGTCCGCTGGGGGTGGGGGGGTTGTTGTTGAACCTATTGAAGAACGTGTTCAGCTCGTTCGCACGTTATCAGAGGAGGAATGGGACAAGGTAAATGAAGGACAGTGGAAAACAACATGCTCCCTCTCATGTAGAGAATATGGTTGGAAGAACATTGTAAGATACTTTATTACACCAACACAACAGAAATCTCAAGACACACGACGTTGGAGACTGTGTGGGGAAAATAAGGCCAACCATTTTCATATCTTTTGGGGATGCCCTTGTATTATACCTTTTTGGCAAGAGTTAAAGAAGAGTATGGAAACAATTCTGAAAGTGCAAATTCCACTTTCATTTGAAGTTTTATATTTGGGAAAAGAGAACCAGGAGATTAAATACATATTTCGAATAATGGTGGTGGTGGCTAAAAAGGCCATCACCAGAAAATGGCTAAAAAAAGATCCACCAAAAATAGAGGATTGGGTAGATGTAATGCTCGATATATATAGAATGGAGAAGCTGACTTTCTCAGCTAGACTAAAATCAGAAACTTTTAAAAACTACTGGGAAAACTGGATTGATTTTGTGTCTCCATTGAGAGTAGACTTTGTGCAATAAGGACAGTGTGTATTGCAGAGTGTTGACCCCCTTGGTTCAGGCTACAAACTTGTTTATTGTTCATTTATTTATTTGATATGTTTACCCCAATCAGGAGACAAGGAACAATGCAGGAGAGGTGTGAAAATAAGGACAAGAGTGAAAAAGCGGTTCATTTTACTTCACATTTACTCTACTGTAACTTTACTTGAGAATTCATGTCCAATTATGTCTCTGCTCTGCGGTGGAAGTATAGGAATGTTTTATACTGTTGTAAAATTATACACATTATGTAAAATATTGATGGAATATTGATATGTGGAATCAATAAAAAAGATAATTGAAAAAAAAAAAAAGCTCGGGTGTTGCAGGTCAAAAGATCAAATTTGGAGCCTTTTGGGTTCAAATGTCTGGTTAGGGTAACTACACATGCTCTTACTGCTGCTGGTGTTAGAATAACTTTTTGAACATAAAAACACAAGAATAAACAAAAATACTGTTCTCTAAGTGCTGCAACTGACAGTAAACATTACAACCATAACATGAATATGCTCTAGTATTAGAATATGAGAAATTTAATGTTGAGGTCGTATTTAAAGAGACCACTTTGGTGAGAGAATGGGCTGTGATTGGTGGGCGACTGACGAGCACCCATAAACCTATCGGTAGCTGAGCACACAGAATCAAATTGTCATATATCACAAATCATAAACTGGATTTATTTTCATAATTAATTATGGATAAAATTACAAAGTATGTTGCAGAAATCTGAAATGGATATCTATATAATTGAGCATTGTACAAGTTACATGTTCTACTGAATAAGGGATCAGCCACTTGCTATCTGTAAACCCCCAACCCCCAAGTGAATCTCCTTATATTATGCTAGGTGTTGTTTGGGCAAAGAAAAAATTAAAAGAAAAAAAGTCTAATTTTTGCATTTTAGCAGGTGCTCTTAATAAAAAGGTTCCCTTTTTAGCACCATGCATCGTATCCACTGAAATATCCACACTTACATCACTGATATAAACATATACCTATTGAGATTTAATTAAAGTAAATGGAGAATTACAGGATTACCTCCACATTTGCTATGGTTTGAGATACTGCTGCTAGTGCGACATCTAGTGGCAGTGAATATCGCTAATGAATATCATATGTACATAAACACTCTCAGAGGTGGGAAGTAGAACCTGTGGTGAACTTCAGCTGACATAAAAACTCAAAAGCTTTAGTTTGTCCAGTTTGGACGCACTCCTGATGTAAATATAAAGTATTTAAATCTAGCAGGGCCCATTCTGTTCAATCTGTACAATTTTGACGATTGCCCACTGGTGGATTATTTTATATTCAATTCTTGCCAATAGATCACTTTCTCCTAAGTCTTATACACTGGACCTTTTAAGAAAATACTTCATTCAATACATTGTACTCATTTTCTTGTGGACAGTTTTTCATGCTCAAAAATCTTTGCTTTAACCCTCCGTTTAAGTGAATTGTTTTTTACTTTATTTGAAGTAAGAGTAGTTCAGTTAAAGAAGTCAAAGTACATTTCAGAACCTGTACTTTTATACTTTTACTTGGTTAAAGAAGCCGAAACAGTGGTTAAACTTCAGCTCAAGTTATTTTTAATACAAGTACCTGTACCTCTACTTGAGTAAAGTATGTGTGTGCTTTTATCACCTCTGCACACACATACACACACACAGTGGATTTTTTTTAACAACAGGGAGAGCACAACTTCGCAATAACACAACGATACCCACAAGCAACAGTTAAATTCGAAAAAACAAGCTGCAAAGCAAATAAAACTCACGCCATGCAGTAGCAAACTGCCAATACAACTGACTGGACACTCCAAACAATTTGTAGAGCAACACATAATGTCCTGAGCACGTATTTACATAGGCATCAGGACAAACACCAAATGTTAGCTCTCAACTTGAACCCGGTTATGATGCTGTGGCAAGACTTTAGAGTACAGCATGAATGTACAGTTCATGCTCAAAAACCTATGTGCTGGATTTTAAAAAGTCCTGCAATGGCAATGAACTAGGTGAACTACACTGGCCATGCTCTTTCTGCAGATTTATTGCAGAGTTTAAACAGCAACATGGATTTGTTATTATGTTCAGTTAATAATGAAATTGCCTTTACACCACAGTGATGGACATGAATTGGAAAGAGAGAGAGCTGAGGGAGAGTTCAAGACAATAAGAAAACAATTACTCTTTCTTAAGTAATTATTCACTGACAAAAATGATCACCTCCGATAAAATGTGAAGATCGATACCTAACACCATAATTCTCACAAAGTCATCAGGATTAATTGTTCTCTTTAAATTTACCAGCTGGGGGCAGATGTTTATTTAACACTGTGCCATCCTCTCTTTTTATGTTGTTGAAAGATAAAAGGATATTCAAATTTCTTCTGTTATTCTATTGAGGAAATGTCAAAGACAAAGGCCTGTGAGGCTGGGCGTCATCCAGCACTTCCTGTTTTGCAAACTTGTTACTTCTGGCATATTTACCAGGAGCATAAGCCTGCATCCTCTAAGAGAGGATGTGGTCATCTTAGTATTTCATGTAAATGAATTGGCAAGTCACGGGTCCTTAAATATCTATTTACAACATTAAACAACTTTACAATAAACCTTTGAATAATATTGACAAGCTGCGGGAATGGGGATTGTCTGTCTAATGGAAGGAGACAGTGTGTAAACTGAGGTCTGCTGGGAGTCAGTCAGTAAGCCACCATCGTAAACCTTAAAGTTGCACTTTTAGATGAACAATTTGGTCAACCATTTGGTCAGTCCTCCACATATATCTTTGCTCATGCAATTATACATACACAAATGTAACATTTCCATTACAGTGCTAAAAGTGTTATAGCTGAGCAGGGATCAGTGAGGATGAGGTCGTATTTAAAGGGACCGCTTTGGTGAGAGAATGGGCTGTGATTGGTGAGTGACTGATGAGCACCCATGAACCTATCGGTAGCTGAGCACATGACTCTGTGTCCTGCATGAACTAACACAATGCTTCATTAGTCACAATTCAAGTTCAGGATTTCTACTATGACATTCTCACTTTAAACTTAATACAAAGTATCTTGAATTGAGGCAAATTAAAGCTGACCTTGAATTATGATCAGTCAGAATCAAATTGTCATATATCACAAATCATAAACTGGATTTATTTTCATAATTAATTATGGATACAATTACAAAGTATGTTGCAGAAATCTGAAATGGATATCTATATCATTGAGCATTGTACAAGTTACATTGTGCAAGTACATGTTCTACTGAATAAGGGATCAGCCACTTGCTATCTGTAATACAAACAGCCATCATCAGGAACATCAGAGAGATCATAGTTAATAATCATCCCAAGGTACTTGTAGTTCTCTACAAAGTCTACCACATGTCCCTTGATGATAGTATTCTAAGAGTTTGAGGACTGATGCCTAAAACTTATGTCCTTGGTTTTTGTCACATTTAGTAGTAAAAATGCACAGTCACACCAATACAGATTCACAATCCACAATGGGACCATGGTTGTTCTCATCTGCATGGAGGAGACTGACTGTCACAGAGTCATCAGCAAATTTGAAAAGTAATCTGTTGTCATGCCAGCTGCGGCAGTCATCAGTATACACATTATAGAGGGGAGGTGAAAGGACACAGGAGGAGACCCTGTGGATGATGACAATGTGTCTTACATGCATTACTTTCTGTGTCAGTTGCCAGTTGCAGCTCGAGGCATGTATCCAAAATTATCTTTTCCAGGCACTATACTGATACTGTAGTCACTACAAGTTACGCACGTTCCATTTTGCCTGGGGGACATTTAAAACAAACCAGTCTACAACACAATAAAAATCACATGAAAATCAACCTCCCTCCTCATCTTTTCATATTTTTTTCTCCTCAATTTTTTAATGTGGATTTAGAATTTGATACTGAGCATAGCCGTGAAGTTGCCCCCCCAAATAGAAATGGTACAAGTTGTCAAATAAATGTTATCTACATAAATCCCCACAGATTTCAAAAACATTCTCAGAACAAAGTTAACATCACAGTATATTGTAAGGTATCACATTTTTTATTACTCACCTTATTGATGGAACCTCAACCATATTTACTGTCCCTGGCTCAGACTCTCTCTCAAGCATCTACAGTAGGTGTTTTCATTCCCAAAACACAGGCTCTCTTGTGGTTCCAAGAGTCTGTAAGAGTAGAACAGGAGGTAGAGCATTCAGCTACCAGGCAGACAACTTCTGTGCATTTACGGTTAAACTTAAAACACCCCCCCCCCCCCACACACACACAATCCACAATGGGACCATGGTTGTTCTCATCTGCATGGAGGAAACTGACTGTCACAGAGTCATCAGCAAATTTGAAAAGTAATCTGTTGTCATGCCAGCTGCGGCAGTCATCAGTATACATATTATAGAGGGGAGGTGAAAGGACACAGGAGGAGACCCTGTGGATGATGACAATGTGTCTTACATGCATTACTTTCTGTGTCAGTTGCCAGTTGCAGCTCGAGGCATGTATCCAAAATTATCTTTTCCAGGCACTATACTGATACTGTAGTCATTACAAGTTACGCACGTTCCATTTTGCCTGGGGGACATTTAAAACAAACCAGTCTACAACACAATAAAAATCACATGAAAATCAACCTCCCTCCTCATCTTTTCATATTTTTTTCTCCTCAATTTTTTAATGTGGATTTAGAATTTGATACTGAGCATAGCCGTGAAGTTGCCCCCCCAAATAGAAATGGTACAAGTTGTCAAATAAATGTTATCTACATAAATCCCCACAGATTTCAAAAACATTCTCAGAACAAAGTTAACATCACAGTATATTGTAAGGTATCACAGTTTTTATTACTCACCTTATTGATGGAACCTCAACCATATTTACTGTCCCTGGCTCAGACTCTCTCTCAAGCATCTACAGTAGGTGTTTTCATTCCCAAAACACAGGCTCTCTTGTGGTTCCAAGAGTCTGTAAGAGTAGAACAGGAGGTAGAGCATTCAGCTACCAGGCAGACAACTTCTGTGCATTTACGGTTAAACTTAAAACACCCCCCCCCCCCCCCCCCACACACAATCCACAATGGGACCATGGTTGTTCTCATCTGCATGGAGGAAACTGACTGTCACAGAGTCATCAGCAAATTTGAAAAGTAATCTGTTGTCATGCCAGCTGCGGCAGTCATCAGTATACACATTATAGAGGGGAGGTGAAAGGACACAGGAGGAGACCCTGTGGATGATGACAATGTGTCTTACATGCATTACTTTCTGTGTCAGTTGCCAGTTGCAGCTCGAGGCATGTATCCAAAATTATCTTTTCCAGGCACTATACTGATACTGTAGTCATTACAAGTTACGCACGTTCCATTTTGCCTGGGGGACATTTAAAACAAACCAGTCTACAACACAATAAAAATCACATGAAAATCAACCTCCCTCCTCATCTTTTCATATTTTTTTCTCCTCAATTTTTTAATGTGGATTTAGAATTTGATACTGAGCATAGCCGTGAAGTTGCCCCCCCAAATAGAAATGGTACAAGTTGTCAAATAAATGTTATCTACATAAATCCCCACAGATTTCAAAAACATTCTCAGAACAAAGTTAACATCACAGTATATTGTAAGGTATCACAGTTTTTATTACTCACCTTATTGATGGAACCTCAACCATATTTACTGTCCCTGGCTCAGACTCTCTCTCAAGCATCTACAGTAGGTGTTTTCATTCCCAAAACACAGGCTCTCTTGTGGTTCCAAGAGTCTGTAAGAGTAGAACAGGAGGTAGAGCATTCAGCTACCAGGCAGACAACTTCTGTGCATTTACGGTTAAACTTAAAACACCCCCCCCCCCCACACACACACAATCCACAATGGGACCATGGTTGTTCTCATCTGCATGGAGGAAACTGACTGTCACAGAGTCATCAGCAAATTTGAAAAGTAATCTGTTGTCATGCCAGCTGCGGCAGTCATCAGTATACACATTATAGAGGGGAGGTGAAAGGACACAGGAGGAGACCCTGTGGATGATGACAATGTGTCTTACATGCATTACTTTCTGTGTCAGTTGCCAGTTGCAGCTCGAGGCATGTATCCAAAATTATCTTTTCCAGGCACTATACTGATACTGTAGTCATTACAAGTTACGCACGTTCCATTTTGCCTGGGGGACATTTAAAACAAACCAGTCTACAACACAATAAAAATCACATGAAAATCAACCTCCCTCCTCATCTTTTCATATTTTTTTCTCCTCAATTTTTTAATGTGGATTTAGAATTTGATACTGAGCATAGCCGTGAAGTTGCCCCCCCAAATAGAAATGGTACAAGTTGTCAAATAAATGTTATCTACATAAATCCCCACAGATTTCAAAAACATTCTCAGAACAAAGTTAACATCACAGTATATTGTAAGGTATCACATTTTTTATTACTCACCTTATTGATGGAACCTCAACCATATTTACTGTCCCTGGCTCAGACTCTCTCTCAAGCATCTACAGTAGGTGTTTTCATTCCCAAAACACAGGCTCTCTTGTGGTTCCAAGAGTCTGTAAGAGTAGAACAGGAGGTAGAGCATTCAGCTACCAGGCAGACAACTTCTGTGCATTTACGGTTAAACTTAAAACACCCCCCCCCCCCCCACACACACACAATCCACAATGGGACCATGGTTGTTCTCATCTGCATGGAGGAAACTGACTGTCACAGAGTCATCAGCAAATTTGAAAAGTAATCTGTTGTCATGCCAGCTGCGGCAGTCATCAGTATACACATTATAGAGGGGAGGTGAAAGGACACAGGAGGAGACCCTGTGGATGATGACAATGTGTCTTACATGCATTACTTTCTGTGTCAGTTGCCAGTTGCAGCTCGAGGCATGTATCCAAAATTATCTTTTCCAGGCACTATACTGATACTGTAGTCATTACAAGTTACGCACGTTCCATTTTGCCTGGGGGACATTTAAAACAAACCAGTCTACAACACAATAAAAATCACATGAAAATCAACCTCCCTCCTCATCTTTTCATATTTTTTTCTCCTCAATTTTTTAATGTGGATTTAGAATTTGATACTGAGCATAGCCGTGAAGTTGCCCCCCCAAATAGAAATGGTACAAGTTGTCAAATAAATGTTATCTACATAAATCCCCACAGATTTCAAAAACATTCTCAGAACAAAGTTAACATCACAGTATATTGTAAGGTATCACATTTTTTATTACTCACCTTATTGATGGAACCTCAACCATATTTACTGTCCCTGGCTCAGACTCTCTCTCAAGCATCTACAGTAGGTGTTTTCATTCCCAAAACACAGGCTCTCTTGTGGTTCCAAGAGTCTGTAAGAGTAGAACAGGAGGTAGAGCATTCAGCTACCAGGCAGACAACTTCTGTGCATTTACGGTTAAACTTAAAACACCCACCCCCCCACACACACACAATCCACAATGGGACCATGGTTGTTCTCATCTGCATGGAGGAAACTGACTGTCACAGAGTCATCAGCAAATTTGAAAAGTAATCTGTTGTCATGCCAGCTGCGGCAGTCATCAGTATACACATTATAGAGGGGAGGTGAAAGGACACAGGAGGAGACCCTGTGGATGATGACAATGTGTCTTACATGCATTACTTTCTGTGTCAGTTGCCAGTTGCAGCTCGAGGCATGTATCCAAAATTATCTTTTCCAGGCACTATACTGATACTGTAGTCATTACAAGTTACGCACGTTCCATTTTGCCTGGGGGACATTTAAAACAAACCAGTCTACAACACAATAAAAATCACATGAAAATCAACCTCCCTCCTCATCTTTTCATATTTTTTTCTCCTCAATTTTTTAATGTGGATTTAGAATTTGATACTGAGCATAGCCGTGAAGTTGCCCCCCCAAATAGAAATGGTACAAGTTGTCAAATAAATGTTATCTACATAAATCCCCACAGATTTCAAAAACATTCTCAGAACAAAGTTAACATCACAGTATATTGTAAGGTATCACATTTTTTATTACTCACCTTATTGATGGAACCTCAACCATATTTACTGTCCCTGGCTCAGACTCTCTCTCAAGCATCTACAGTAGGTGTTTTCATTCCCAAAACACAGGCTCTCTTGTGGTTCCAAGAGTCTGTAAGAGTAGAACAGGAGGTAGAGCATTCAGCTACCAGGCAGACAACTTCTGTGCATTTACGGTTAAACTTAAAACACCCCCCCCCCCCCACACACACACAATCCACAATGGGACCATGGTTGTTCTCATCTGCATGGAGGAAACTGACTGTCACAGAGTCATCAGCAAATTTGAAAAGTAATCTGTTGTCATGCCAGCTGCGGCAGTCATCAGTATACATATTATAGAGGGGAGGTGAAAGGACACAGGAGGAGACCCTGTGGATGATGACAATGTGTCTTACATGCATTACTTTCTGTGTCAGTTGCCAGTTGCAGCTCGAGGCATGTATCCAAAATTATCTTTTCCAGGCACTATACTGATACTGTAGTCATTACAAGTTACGCACGTTCCATTTTGCCTGGGGGACATTTAAAACAAACCAGTCTACAACACAATAAAAATCACATGAAAATCAACCTCCCTCCTCATCTTTTCATATTTTTTTCTCCTCAATTTTTTAATGTGGATTTAGAATTTGATACTGAGCATAGCCGTGAAGTTGCCCCCCCAAATAGAAATGGTACAAGTTGTCAAATAAATGTTATCTACATAAATCCCCACAGATTTCAAAAACATTCTCAGAACAAAGTTAACATCACAGTATATTGTAAGGTATCACAGTTTTTATTACTCACCTTATTGATGGAACCTCAACCATATTTACTGTCCCTGGCTCAGACTCTCTCTCAAGCATCTACAGTAGGTGTTTTCATTCCCAAAACACAGGCTCTCTTGTGGTTCCAAGAGTCTGTAAGAGTAGAACAGGAGGTAGAGCATTCAGCTACCAGGCAGACAACTTCTGTGCATTTACGGTTAAACTTAAAACACCCCCCCCCCCCCACACACACACAATCCACAATGGGACCATGGTTGTTCTCATCTGCATGGAGGAAACTGACTGTCACAGAGTCATCAGCAAATTTGAAAAGTAATCTGTTGTCATGCCAGCTGCGGCAGTCATCAGTATACACATTATAGAGGGGAGGTGAAAGGACACAGGAGGAGACCCTGTGGATGATGACAATGTGTCTTACATGCATTACTTTCTGTGTCAGTTGCCAGTTGCAGCTCGAGGCATGTATCCAAAATTATCTTTTCCAGGCACTATACTGATACTGTAGTCGTTACAAGTTACGCACGTTCCATTTTGCCTGGGGGACATTTAAAACAAACCAGTCTACAACACAATAAAAATCACATGAAAATCAACCTCCCTCCTCATCTTTTCATATTTTTTTCTCCTCAATTTTTTAATGTGGATTTAGAATTTGATACTGAGCATAGCCGTGAAGTTGCCCCCCCAAATAGAAATGGTACAAGTTGTCAAATAAATGTTATCTACATAAATCCCCACAGATTTCAAAAACATTCTCAGAACAAAGTTAACATCACAGTATATTGTAAGGTATCACATTTTTTATTACTCACCTTATTGATGGAACCTCAACCATATTTACTGTCCCTGGCTCAGACTCTCTCTCAAGCATCTACAGTAGGTGTTTTCATTCCCAAAACACAGGCTCTCTTGTGGTTCCAAGAGTCTGTAAGAGTAGAACAGGAGGTAGAGCATTCAGCTACCAGGCAGACAACTTCTGTGCATTTACGGTTAAACTTAAAACACCCCCCCCCCCCACACACACACAATCCACAATGGGACCATGGTTGTTCTCATCTGCATGGAGGAAACTGACTGTCACAGAGTCATCAGCAAATTTGAAAAGTAATCTGTTGTCATGCCAGCTGCGGCAGTCATCAGTATACATATTATAGAGGGGAGGTGAAAGGACACAGGAGGAGACCCTGTGGATGATGACAATGTGTCTTACATGCATTACTTTCTGTGTCAGTTGCCAGTTGCAGCTCGAGGCATGTATCCAAAATTATCTTTTCCAGGCACTATACTGATACTGTAGTCATTACAAGTTACGCACGTTCCATTTTGCCTGGGGGACATTTAAAACAAACCAGTCTACAACACAATAAAAATCACATGAAAATCAACCTCCCTCCTCATCTTTTCATATTTTTTTCTCCTCAATTTTTTAATGTGGATTTAGAATTTGATACTGAGCATAGCCGTGAAGTTGCCCCCCCAAATAGAAATGGTACAAGTTGTCAAATAAATGTTATCTACATAAATCCCCACAGATTTCAAAAACATTCTCAGAACAAAGTTAACATCACAGTATATTGTAAGGTATCACAGTTTTTATTACTCACCTTATTGATGGAACCTCAACCATATTTACTGTCCCTGGCTCAGACTCTCTCTCAAGCATCTACAGTAGGTGTTTTCATTCCCAAAACACAGGCTCTCTTGTGGTTCCAAGAGTCTGTAAGAGTAGAACAGGAGGTAGAGCATTCAGCTACCAGGCAGACAACTTCTGTGCATTTACGGTTAAACTTAAAACACCCCCCCCCCCCCCACACACACACAATCCACAATGGGACCATGGTTGTTCTCATCTGCATGGAGGAAACTGACTGTCACAGAGTCATCAGCAAATTTGAAAAGTAATCTGTTGTCATGCCAGCTGCGGCAGTCATCAGTATACACATTATAGAGGGGAGGTGAAAGGACACAGGAGGAGACCCTGTGGATGATGACAATGTGTCTTACATGCATTACTTTCTGTGTCAGTTGCCAGTTGCAGCTCGAGGCATGTATCCAAAATTATCTTTTCCAGGCACTATACTGATACTGTAGTCATTACAAGTTACGCACGTTCCATTTTGCCTGGGGGACATTTAAAACAAACCAGTCTACAACACAATAAAAATCACATGAAAATCAACCTCCCTCCTCATCTTTTCATATTTTTTTCTCCTCAATTTTTTAATGTGGATTTAGAATTTGATACTGAGCATAGCCGTGAAGTTGCCCCCCCAAATAGAAATGGTACAAGTTGTCAAATAAATGTTATCTACATAAATCCCCACAGATTTCAAAAACATTCTCAGAACAAAGTTAACATCACAGTATATTGTAAGGTATCACATTTTTTATTACTCACCTTATTGATGGAACCTCAACCATATTTACTGTCCCTGGCTCAGACTCTCTCTCAAGCATCTACAGTAGGTGTTTTCATTCCCAAAACACAGGCTCTCTTGTGGTTCCAAGAGTCTGTAAGAGTAGAACAGGAGGTAGAGCATTCAGCTACCAGGCAGACAACTTCTGTGCATTTACGGTTAAACTTAAAACACCCCCCCCCCCCCCCACACACACAATCCACAATGGGACCATGGTTGTTCTCATCTGCATGGAGGAAACTGACTGTCACAGAGTCATCAGCAAATTTGAAAAGTAATCTGTTGTCATGCCAGCTGCGGCAGTCATCAGTATACACATTATAGAGGGGAGGTGAAAGGACACAGGAGGAGACCCTGTGGATGATGACAATGTGTCTTACATGCATTACTTTCTGTGTCAGTTGCCAGTTGCAGCTCGAGGCATGTATCCAAAATTATCTTTTCCAGGCACTATACTGATACTGTAGTCATTACAAGTTACGCACGTTCCATTTTGCCTGGGGGACATTTAAAACAAACCAGTCTACAACACAATAAAAATCACATGAAAATCAACCTCCCTCCTCATCTTTTCATATTTTTTTCTCCTCAATTTTTTAATGTGGATTTAGAATTTGATACTGAGCATAGCCGTGAAGTTGCCCCCCCAAATAGAAATGGTACAAGTTGTCAAATAAATGTTATCTACATAAATCCCCACAGATTTCAAAAACCTTCTCAGAACAAAGTTAACATCACAGTATATTGTAAGGTATCACATTTTTTATTACTCACCTTATTGATGGAACCTCAACCATATTTACTGTCCCTGGCTCAGACTCTCTCTCAAGCATCTACAGTAGGTGTTTTCATTCCCAAAACACAGGCTCTCTTGTGGTTCCAAGAGTCTGTAAGAGTAGAACAGGAGGTAGAGCATTCAGCTACCAGGCAGACAACTTCTGTGCATTTACGGTTAAACTTAAAACACCCCCCCCCCCCCCCCACACACACAATCCACAATGGGACCATGGTTGTTCTCATCTGCATGGAGGAAACTGACTGTAACAGAGTCATCAGCAAATTTGAAAAGTAATCTGTTGTCATGCCAGCTGCGGCAGTCATCAGTATACACATTATAGAGGGGAGGTGAAAGGACACAGGAGGAGACCCTGTGGATGATGACAATGTGTCTTACATGCATTACTTTCTGTGTCAGTTGCCAGTTGCAGCTCGAGGCATGTATCCAAAATTATCTTTTCCAGGCACTATACTGATACTGTAGTCATTACAAGTTACGCACGTTCCATTTTGCCTGGGGGACATTTAAAACAAACCAGTCTACAACACAATAAAAATCACATGAAAATCAACCTCCCTCCTCATCTTTTCATATTTTTTTCTCCTCAATTTTTTAATGTGGATTTAGAATTTGATACTGAGCATAGCCGTGAAGTTGCCCCCCCAAATAGAAATGGTACAAGTTGTCAAATAAATGTTATCTACATAAATCCCCACAGATTTCAAAAACATTCTCAGAACAAAGTTAACATCACAGTATATTGTAAGGTATCACAGTTTTTATTACTCACCTTATTGATGGAACCTCAACCATATTTACTGTCCCTGGCTCAGACTCTCTCTCAAGCATCTACAGTAGGTGTTTTCATTCCCAAAACACAGGCTCTCTTGTGGTTCCAAGAGTCTGTAAGAGTAGAACAGGAGGTAGAGCATTCAGCTACCAGGCAGACAACTTCTGTGCATTTACGGTTAAACTTAAAACACCCCCCCCCCCCCACACACACACAATCCACAATGGGACCATGGTTGTTCTCATCTGCATGGAGGAAACTGACTGTCACAGAGTCATCAGCAAATTTGAAAAGTAATCTGTTGTCATGCCAGCTGCGGCAGTCATCAGTATACACATTATAGAGGGGAGGTGAAAGGACACAGGAGGAGACCCTGTGGATGATGACAATGTGTCTTACATGCATTACTTTCTGTGTCAGTTGCCAGTTGCAGCTCGAGGCATGTATCCAAAATTATCTTTTCCAGGCACTATACTGATACTGTAGTCGTTACAAGTTACGCACGTTCCATTTTGCCTGGGGGACATTTAAAACAAACCAGTCTACAACACAATAAAAATCACATGAAAATCAACCTCCCTCCTCATCTTTTCATATTTTTTTCTCCTCAATTTTTTAATGTGGATTTAGAATTTGATACTGAGCATAGCCGTGAAGTTGCCCCCCCAAATAGAAATGGTACAAGTTGTCAAATAAATGTTATCTACATAAATCCCCACAGATTTCAAAAACATTCTCAGAACAAAGTTAACATCACAGTATATTGTAAGGTATCACATTTTTTATTACTCACCTTATTGATGGAACCTCAACCATATTTACTGTCCCTGGCTCAGACTCTCTCTCAAGCATCTACAGTAGGTGTTTTCATTCCCAAAACACAGGCTCTCTTGTGGTTCCAAGAGTCTGTAAGAGTAGAACAGGAGGTAGAGCATTCAGCTACCAGGCAGACAACTTCTGTGCATTTACGGTTAAACTTAAAACACCCCCCCCCCCCCACACACACACAATCCACAATGGGACCATGGTTGTTCTCATCTGCATGGAGGAAACTGACTGTCACAGAGTCATCAGCAAATTTGAAAAGTAATCTGTTGTCATGCCAGCTGCGGCAGTCATCAGTATACATATTATAGAGGGGAGGTGAAAGGACACAGGAGGAGACCCTGTGGATGATGACAATGTGTCTTACATGCATTACTTTCTGTGTCAGTTGCCAGTTGCAGCTCGAGGCATGTATCCAAAATTATCTTTTCCAGGCACTATACTGATACTGTAGTCATTACAAGTTACGCACGTTCCATTTTGCCTGGGGGACATTTAAAACAAACCAGTCTACAACACAATAAAAATCACATGAAAATCAACCTCCCTCCTCATCTTTTCATATTTTTTTCTCCTCAATTTTTTAATGTGGATTTAGAATTTGATACTGAGCATAGCCGTGAAGTTGCCCCCCCAAATAGAAATGGTACAAGTTGTCAAATAAATGTTATCTACATAAATCCCCACAGATTTCAAAAACATTCTCAGAACAAAGTTAACATCACAGTATATTGTAAGGTATCACAGTTTTTATTACTCACCTTATTGATGGAACCTCAACCATATTTACTGTCCCTGGCTCAGACTCTCTCTCAAGCATCTACAGTAGGTGTTTTCATTCCCAAAACACAGGCTCTCTTGTGGTTCCAAGAGTCTGTAAGAGTAGAACAGGAGGTAGAGCATTCAGCTACCAGGCAGACAACTTCTGTGCATTTACGGTTAAACTTAAAACATTCCTTTTTGATAAAGCCTTGCTGGATCAGGTGAGTCCTGAACCATCCCTTAAGCTGCTATAGGTCTAGACTGCAGGGGAAACTCCCATCATCCACAGAGCACTTCTCCACTTCTCTCTGTCTCTCTGCCCCCCCCCCACCCCACACTCATTTATTTTTTTTAATAAATGTCAAAAACTATGTTATTGACGTGTCTCTTTTCTCCCATAGTCCCTCTCTCTCTTTCTCTCTCTCATTGCAGATACCTCTGACTCAAGAACTGAAGGAGAACACAACTATTATTATTATTATTATTAACAACAATGCTTATTATATTAATTGTTGCTGCTATCATTGATAATCAATAACTTCTTTACACTGTTATTGTTTACATTTTAACTAGTAAGAGCTGATACCAGATGATCCAGGCAGATGATCGTCCACACTGTGGGCTGAGTGTCATAAAATTAACAACACATTCATAGCATCTGCAAACAATACTATATAACAACATTCAAGCATACTATCTATATAACAACAGATCTTAACTGTGTTTGTTCTCAAGTGTGGGGTGTTTTATACATTTTTAATAACATTATACGGATCACATTATAGCGTGACATATTTCTGGTTGAGGACAGGAGGAAATTACTGCAGTAAAGTGTGAAAGATGGGTAAAGAAGAGTTGAAGTGGAGTATAAAATGACCGTGGTATTAATGATAAACTAATCACATGAGGGATCGTCTCAGTTGTTCATTTGGAAAAAGGGAAACTGTAATAAAGTTATTGCATTACCTGAAAGGTTTCACAATGTAACTTGATACGAATCCCCTTGCGAGTCTGCTATTGATCCGAAAAGTCTGAATCTGTGAATGTCTTTCACACTTTCCTTCAGTCACTTTCCTCTTGTTAATCGTTCCTGCTTCAGCTCACCGGTCGTAGCCAGAGGTGTGTTCCATCCAGGGCCGAAGGTGATGTTGCTTACTGCGGGGTTAACCCCCTTCACTTCCACCAGCAATTGGAAAACAACACAGGGAGCTCCGCATCATATCAACTCGTTACGCTATAATGTAATCCATATAACGTTATTAAAAATTAAAAAACAAAAAAGATCTTACCAGCCTATACACCTCTCCTACACAGGGGAAGACCACGCCTCCACGACACACACTTTCATCAGAAATGAAACTTATCTCTCTCTCTCTCTCACGTGTCTGTGTGTGTCGGGTCAGATCAAGGTGATCAGCGGGACCTTTCATGTGACACCTGCATTTAGAGACGCGGTCTTTCAGTCGCCTGCAAAGACCCCCTCCTTTGCGCTTACCGCTCTGAACGCTGTCTCTGTCCACGCGCACAGTATGGAAGCCCTTGATGGTGGTGTTTTCGTCGGGAACATCCTGGTGCAGCCATGTCTCCGTAAAGCATATTAAACTACACTCACGATACTCCTTCTGACTTTGGACCAGTGCAGTCAGCTCGTCCATCTTATTCCCCAGCGATCTCACGTTTCCCATGACAATGGAGGGAAGACTCGCCTTTTCCTCCGTAGTTTTTTGCGTCCTCTGCATCCCCTGTGTGTCCGTATCAAGATTTCAGCCGGAATATCATTGTCCGTGGTCACCGAAGGTCGCTTGCTCTCTCCAACTCCACGCAGGGAAAGACCGCGTCTCTAAATGCAGGAGTCACGTGAAAGGTCCCGCTGACCACCTTGATCTGACCCGACGCACACACACACACACACACACACACACACACACACACACACACACACACACACACACACACACAGACACGTGAGAGAGAGATAAGTTTCATTTGTGTGTGTCGTGGAGGCGTTGTCTTTCCCTGTGTGGCAGGAAAAGTGCAAAGGTAAGATCTTGCTTGTTTTTAATAACGTTATACGGCTAGAAGGCAGCAGGGGCAGACAGGGAATTTCTTGAGATTATATCAAAGAATAAAGTGATTGAAGAGAGTAAGGTATTGAGATGAATCGCATATGATTCAGACTTCACACCAAACACAGCAGATAGTAGATTCAGTAGATGGGACGCGGGACCAAAAATATTTTGGGAACTTTTTAAAAAGAAGACCATCAAAAGTTTTCAGGATCTAAAAAATCGGTATGGATTAAACAATCAAGATTTATACAGATATCTACAGATGCGGCATTATATGGAGAAAACTATAAAAAAGTTTAATTCAGATGAGCCTGAGTCAGGAATCATTAAGTTCTTTATCTCAGCATATGATTCAGACCAGGGAAAGAAACTAATCACAAAACTATATAAAGAAGTGGAAAGATTAAAGGGTAACAATATGACATATATAAAAGAAAAGGGGGGAAAAGAGGCTGGGTGGCAGTTAGATAGATAGATAGATAGATTACTTTATTCATCCCCGGAGGGAAATTAAGTTGTCATAGCAGCTCGTATATCAGAACACAACAAAACACAATACAATAGAACAAAACAAAACATTGAGGTAAAAATGAACAAAAACAGAAACACAAGATGAATAGGCAGACAAGTAGTGCAGTGGCAATATGATGGTAATAGTAATGATGATATGATGGTAATGTTATTGTTAGACAGTATATAAGAATAGTAGTACAGTATATATATATATATATATATATATATATATATATATATATATATATATAGTATACAATATAACATAATATATATTTATATAGATAGTACTTATACCAATATAATAGCAGTATATAGTAATAATGGCAGCAACAGTATATATAATAATAATAGTAATAGTAGTAGTAATAATATAATAATAGTAACATGTACACATGTATAAATATGTGTATATAGACTTATATATACGAAGAATATACAGAGAATATACAGAGTATGATATAATATGATATGATATATAGTATATAGTACGGTATAAATATAAGTACTTGACTATACAATATACTATCAGTGTAAGAATATGTAGACTGGGTGTGCAAAAGACAATATTATTGTATAAAATGGTCTGTAATATCAAAATGGTTTAATTAACACATATCACAGAAGTAAATGTTCCAGTATATGGGGCGTAGTGTAGTACAGGGTACATGGTGCAAGGGTGACAGGTATGTTAGTGCAGTTCTGTGATGGTGGCTCTGACAGAGGTAGATGAGTTATAGAGTCTTATTGCGGTTGGAATGAACGATTTCCTGTATCGCTCCTTAGAGCAGCGGGGTTGGATGAGCCTGTGGCTGAAGCTGCTCTTTAGCTTGTCCAGTGTTTTGTGGAGGGGGTGAGAGGGATTGTCCATGATTGCCAGCATCCTGTTCTCCACCACCTCCTCCATGGTGACAAGCTTAGAGCCAACCACAGACTCTGCTTTCCTTATGATTTTGTTCAGTCTGTTGGCATCCTTTGTCCTGATGCCCGCACCCCAGGACACCACAGCAAAGAAGATGGTGCTCGCCACAACAGACTGATAGAACATCTGCGGGCATTTTGTTCCAGACATTGAAGGACCCGAGCCTCCTCAGGAAGTAAAGCCGGCTCAGGCCCTTCTTGTAGACGGCCTCTGTGTGGGTGGACCAGTCCAGTTTATTGTCCAATGTGATACCGAGGTACTTGTATGCAGGTACCACCTCCACATCCGTCCCACCGATGCAGACAGGAGAGGGCAGGGGCTTGTTCCTCCTGAAATCCACCACCATCTCCTTCGTCTTCTCCACGTTGAGCTGCAGGCGGTTCTCCCCACACCACTTCACAAAGCGGTCGACCAGGTCCCTGTACTCAGCCTCCCTCCCGCCCTCAATACACCCCACAATGGCTGTGTCATCAGAGAACTTCTGCAGATGACACGACTCAGTGCAGTGCTTAAAATCAGCAGTGTATGTGGTGAAGAGGAAGGGGGACAGTACAGTTCCCTGGGGGGCCCCGATGTTACTGATCAGACGATCAGACACACAATTCTGTAATCTCACAAACTGTGGTCTGCCCGTCAGATAGTCATCGACCCAAGTGATGAGGGGAGCACTCACCCGCGTGCCCTCCAGTTTGGCCTTCAGCAGTCTGGGCTGGATGGTGTTGAAGGCGCTGGAGAAATCAAAAAACATGATCCGGACTGAGGTGTTGGGTCTGTCCAGGGAGGAGTAGGCCTTCTGCAGCAGGTAGATGATTGCATCATCAACCCCAACATGGGGCTGATATGCAAACTGCAGGGGGTCTTGTGATGGGCACACCAGTGGTCTGAGGTGTGCCAATACCAGTCTCTCCATGACCTTCATGATGTGAGAGGTCAGTGCCACCGGCCTGTAGTCCTCCAGTGCAGCAGGATGTCCTTTTTTGGGCACTGGGACCAGGCAGGATGTTTTCCAGAGCACTGGCACTCTCTGAAGGTGTAGGCTCAGGTTGAAGAGGTGCTGGAGAACTCCACAGAGCTGGCTGGAACATGCCTTCAGCACACGAGGGCTGATGCGGTCCGGTCCAGCAGCTTTCCTCTGTTTGAGCCTCTCCAGCTCTCTCCTCACCTGGCTGGCTGTGATGTGTAGTCCAGACTGGAGGGTAGGGGATGTCAGTGGTGGGTTTGAGGGTGGTGCAAAGAGGTGTGTGTTGCAGGAGGTGGTGGTGGTGGGGGACTGTGGGTGATGTGAGGATGTCCTGGGGGTGGGAGGTTTGAAAAAGTCTGTGGTGAAAGCCAGCGGAGGGGTGGGGGGAGATGGTGACGGGTGTGGTGTGGGGCAGAGGATGATGGGGGGAGGTGGGGGGTTGTTGCTCTGAGAAGCAGTAGAGGCAGTCGTAGAGGCAGTGGAGGGTCCGCTGGGGGTGGGGGGGTTGTTGTTGAACCTATTGAAGAACGTGTTCAGCTCGTTCGCACGTTATCAGAGGAGGAATGGGACAAGGTAAATGAAGGACAGTGGAAAACAACATGCTCCCTCTCATGGAGAGAATATGGTTGGAGGAACATTGTAAGATACTTTATTACACCAACACAACAGAAATCTCAAGACACACGACGTTGGAGACTGTGTGGGGAAAATAAGGCAGACCATTTTCATATCTTTTGGGGATGCCCTTGTATTATACCTTTTTGGCAAGAGTTAAAGAAGAGTATGGAAACAATTCTGAAAGTGCAAATTCCACTTTCATTTGAAGTTTTATATTTGGGAAAAGAGAACCAGGAGATTAAATACATATTTCGAATAATGGTGGCTAAAAAGGCCATCACCAGAAAATGGCTAAAAAAAGATCCACCAAAAATAGAGGATTGGGTAGATGTAATGCTCGATATATATAGAATGGAGAAGCTGACTTTCTCAGCTAGACTAAAATCAGAAACTTTTAAAAACTACTGGGAAAACTGGATTGATTTTGTGTCTCCATTGAGAGTAGACTTTGTGCAATAAGGACAGTGTGTATTGCAGAGTGTTGACCCCCTTGGTTCAGGCTACAAACTTGTTTATTGTTCATTTATTTATTTGATATGTTTACCCCAATCAGGAGACAAGGAACAATGCAGGAGAGGTGTGAAAATAAGGACAAGAGTGAAAAAGCGGTTCATTTTACTTCACATTTACTCTACTGTAACTTTACTTGAGAATTCATGTCCAATTATGTCTCTGCTCTGCGGTGGAAGTATAGGAATGTTTTATACTGTTGTAAAATTATACACATTATGTAAAATATTGATGGAATATTGATATGTGGAATCAATAAAAAAGATAATTGAAAAAAAAAAAAAGCTCTGGGTGTTGCAGGTCAAAAGATCAAATTTGGAGCCTTTTGGGTTCAAATGTCTGGTTAGGGTAACTACACATGCTCTTACTGCTGCTGGTGTTAGAATAACTTTTTGAACATAAAAACACAAGAATAAACAAAAATACTGTTCTCTAAGTGCTGCAACTGACAGTAAACATTACAACCATAACATGAATATGCTCTAGTATTAGAATATGAGAAATTTAATGTTGAGGTCGTATTTAAAGAGACCACTTTGGTGAGAGAATGGGCTGTGATTGGTGGGTGACTGACGAGCACCCATAAACCTGGTAGCTGAGCACACAGAATCAAATTGTCATATATCACAAATCATAAACTGGATTTATTTTCATAATTAATTATGGATAAAATTACAAAGTATGTTGCAGAAATCTGAAATGGATATCTATATAATTGAGCATTGTACAAGTTACATGTTCTACTGAATAAGGGATCAGCCACTTGCTATCTGTAAACCCCCAACCCCCAAGTGAATCTCCTTATATTATGCTAGGTGTTGTTTGGGCAAAGAAAAAATTAAAAGAAAAAAAGTCTAATTTTTGCATTTTAGCAGGTGCTCTTAATAAAAAGGTTCCCTTTTTAGCACCATGCATCGTATCCACTGAAATATCCACACTTACATCACTGATATAAACATATACCTATTGAGATTTAATTAAAGTAAATGGAGAATTACAGGATTACCTCCACATTTGCTATGGTTTGAGATACTGCTGCTAGTGCGACATCTAGTGGCAGTGAATATCGCTAATGAATATCATATGTACATAAACACTCTCAGAGGTGGGAAGTAGAACCTGTGGTGAACTTCAGCTGACATAAAAACTCAAAAGCTTTAGTTTGTCCAGTTTGGACGCACTCCTGATGTAAATATAAAGTATTTAAATCTAGCAGGGCCCATTCTGTTCAATCTGTACAATTTTGACGATTGCCCACTGGTGGATTATTTTATATTCAATTCTTGCCAATAGATCACTTTCTCCTAAGTCTTATACACTGGACCTTTTAAGAAAATACTTCATTCAATACATTGTACTCATTTTCTTGTGGACAGTTTTTCATGCTCAAAAATCTTTGCTTTAACCCTCCGTTTAAGTGAATTGTTTTTTACTTTATTTGAAGTAAGAGTAGTTCAGTTAAAGAAGTCAAAGTACATTTCAGAACCTGTACTTTTATACTTTTACTTGGTTAAAGAAGCCGAAACAGTGGTTAAACTTCAGCTCAAGTTATTTTTAATACAAGTACCTGTACCTCTACTTGAGTAAAGTATGTGTGTGCTTTTATCACCTCTGCACACACATACACACACACAGTGGATTTTTTTTAACAACAGGGAGAGCACAACTTCGCAATAACACAACGATACCCACAAGCAACAGTTAAATTCGAAAAAACAAGCTGCAAAGCAAATAAAACTCACGCCATGCAGTAGCAAACTGCCAATACAACTGACTGGACACTCCAAACAATTTGTAGAGCAACACATAATGTCCTGAGCACGTATTTACATAGGCATCAGGACAAACACCAAATGTTAGCTCTCAACTTGAACCCGGTTATGATGCTGTGGCAAGACTTTAGAGTACAGCATGAATGTACAGTTCATGCTCAAAAACCTATGTGCTGGATTTTAAAAAGTCCTGCAATGGCAATGAACTAGGTGAACTACAGTGGCCATGCTCTTTCTGCAGATTTATTGAAGAGTTTAAACAGCAACATGGATTTGTTATTATGTTCAGTTAATAATGAAATTGCCTTTACACCACAGTGATGGACATGAATTGGAAAGAGAGAGAGCTGAGGGAGAGTTCAAGACAATAAGAAAACAATTACTCTTTCTTAAGTAATTATTCAGTGACAAAAATGATCACCTCCGATAAAATGTGAAGATCGATACCTAACACCATAATTCTCACAAAGTCATCAGGATTAATTGTTCTCTTTAAATTTACCAGCTGGGGGCAGATGTTTATTTAACACTGTGCCATCCTCTCTTTTTATGTTGTTGAAAGATAAAAGGATATTCAAATTTCTTCTGTTATTCTATTGAGGAAATGTCAAAGACAAAGGCCTGTGAGGCTGGGCGTCATCCAGCACTTCCTGTTTTGCAAACTTGTTACTTCTGGCATATTTACCAGGAGCATAAGCCTGCATCCTCTAAGAGAGGATGTGGTCATCTTAGTATTTCATGTAAATGAATTGGCAAGTCACGGGTCCTTAAATATCTATTTACAACATTAAACAACTTTACAATAAACCTTTGAATAATATTGACAAGCTGCGGGAATGGGGATTGTCTGTCTAATGGAAGGAGACAGTGTGTAAACTGAGGTCTACTGGGAGTCAGTCAGTAAGCCACCATTGTAAACCTTAAAGTTGCCCTTTTAGATGAACAATTTGGTCAACCATTTGGTCAGTCCTCCACATATATCTTTGCTCATGCAATTATACATAC
The DNA here is from genome assembly GCF_024713975.1 of Paralichthys olivaceus. NCBI lineage: Eukaryota > Metazoa > Chordata > Actinopteri > Pleuronectiformes > Paralichthyidae > Paralichthys > Paralichthys olivaceus. The sequence continues at coordinate 5,763 of NC_091098.1, read as the reverse complement.
ACAAATGTAACATTTCCATTACAGTGCTAAAAGTGTTATAGCTGAGCAGGGATCAGTGAGGATGAGGTCGTATTTAAAGGGACCGCTTTGGTGAGAGAATGGGCTGTGATTGGTGAGTGACTGATGAGCACCCATGAACCTATCGGTAGCTGAGCACATGACTCTGTGTCCTGCATGAACTAACACAATGCTTCATTAGTCACAATTCAAGTTCAGGATTTCTACTATGACATTCTCACTTTAAACTTAATACAAAGTATCTTGAATTGAGGCAAATTAAAGCTGACCTTGAATTATGATCAGTCAGAATCAAATTGTCATATATCACAAATCATAAACTGGATTTATTTTCATAATTAATTATGGATACAATTACAAAGTATGTTGCAGAAATCTGAAATGGATATCTATATCATTGAGCATTGTACAAGTTACATTGTGCAAGTACATGTTCTACTGAATAAGGGATCAGCCACTTGCTATCTGTAATACAAACAGCCATCATCAGGAACATCAGAGAGATCATAGTTAATAATCATCCCAAGGTACTTGTAGTTCTCTACAAAGTCTACCACATGTCCCTTGATGATAGTATTCTAAGAGTTTGAGGACTGATGCCTAAAACTTATGTCCTTGGTTTTTGTCACATTTAGTAGTAAAAATGCACAGTCACACCAATACAGATTCACAATCCACAATGGGACCATGGTTGTTCTCATCTGCATGGAGGAGACTGACTGTCACAGAGTCATCAGCAAATTTGAAAAGTAATCTGTTGTCATGCCAGCTGCGGCAGTCATCAGTATACACATTATAGAGGGGAGGTGAAAGGACACAGGAGGAGACCCTGTGGATGATGACAATGTGTCTTACATGCATTACTTTCTGTGTCAGTTGCCAGTTGCAGCTCGAGGCATGTATCCAAAATTATCTTTTCCAGGCACTATACTGATACTGTAGTCACTACAAGTTACGCACGTTCCATTTTGCCTGGGGGACATTTAAAACAAACCAGTCTACAACACAATAAAAATCACATGAAAATCAACCTCCCTCCTCATCTTTTCATATTTTTTTCTCCTCAATTTTTTAATGTGGATTTAGAATTTGATACTGAGCATAGCCGTGAAGTTGCCCCCCCAAATAGAAATGGTACAAGTTGTCAAATAAATGTTATCTACATAAATCCCCACAGATTTCAAAAACATTCTCAGAACAAAGTTAACATCACAGTATATTGTAAGGTATCACATTTTTTATTACTCACCTTATTGATGGAACCTCAACCATATTTACTGTCCCTGGCTCAGACTCTCTCTCAAGCATCTACAGTAGGTGTTTTCATTCCCAAAACACAGGCTCTCTTGTGGTTCCAAGAGTCTGTAAGAGTAGAACAGGAGGTAGAGCATTCAGCTACCAGGCAGACAACTTCTGTGCATTTACGGTTAAACTTAAAACACCCCCCCCCCCCCACACACACACAATCCACAATGGGACCATGGTTGTTCTCATCTGCATGGAGGAAACTGACTGTCACAGAGTCATCAGCAAATTTGAAAAGTAATCTGTTGTCATGCCAGCTGCGGCAGTCATCAGTATACATATTATAGAGGGGAGGTGAAAGGACACAGGAGGAGACCCTGTGGATGATGACAATGTGTCTTACATGCATTACTTTCTGTGTCAGTTGCCAGTTGCAGCTCGAGGCATGTATCCAAAATTATCTTTTCCAGGCACTATACTGATACTGTAGTCATTACAAGTTACGCACGTTCCATTTTGCCTGGGGGACATTTAAAACAAACCAGTCTACAACACAATAAAAATCACATGAAAATCAACCTCCCTCCTCATCTTTTCATATTTTTTTCTCCTCAATTTTTTAATGTGGATTTAGAATTTGATACTGAGCATAGCCGTGAAGTTGCCCCCCCAAATAGAAATGGTACAAGTTGTCAAATAAATGTTATCTACATAAATCCCCACAGATTTCAAAAACATTCTCAGAACAAAGTTAACATCACAGTATATTGTAAGGTATCACAGTTTTTATTACTCACCTTATTGATGGAACCTCAACCATATTTACTGTCCCTGGCTCAGACTCTCTCTCAAGCATCTACAGTAGGTGTTTTCATTCCCAAAACACAGGCTCTCTTGTGGTTCCAAGAGTCTGTAAGAGTAGAACAGGAGGTAGAGCATTCAGCTACCAGGCAGACAACTTCTGTGCATTTACGGTTAAACTTAAAACACCCCCCCCCCCCCCCACACACACAATCCACAATGGGACCATGGTTGTTCTCATCTGCATGGAGGAAACTGACTGTCACAGAGTCATCAGCAAATTTGAAAAGTAATCTGTTGTCATGCCAGCTGCGGCAGTCATCAGTATACACATTATAGAGGGGAGGTGAAAGGACACAGGAGGAGACCCTGTGGATGATGACAATGTGTCTTACATGCATTACTTTCTGTGTCAGTTGCCAGTTGCAGCTCGAGGCATGTATCCAAAATTATCTTTTCCAGGCACTATACTGATACTGTAGTCATTACAAGTTACGCACGTTCCATTTTGCCTGGGGGACATTTAAAACAAACCAGTCTACAACACAATAAAAATCACATGAAAATCAACCTCCCTCCTCATCTTTTCATATTTTTTTCTCCTCAATTTTTTAATGTGGATTTAGAATTTGATACTGAGCATAGCCGTGAAGTTGCCCCCCCAAATAGAAATGGTACAAGTTGTCAAATAAATGTTATCTACATAAATCCCCACAGATTTCAAAAACATTCTCAGAACAAAGTTAACATCACAGTATATTGTAAGGTATCACATTTTTTATTACTCACCTTATTGATGGAACCTCAACCATATTTACTGTCCCTGGCTCAGACTCTCTCTCAAGCATCTACAGTAGGTGTTTTCATTCCCAAAACACAGGCTCTCTTGTGGTTCCAAGAGTCTGTAAGAGTAGAACAGGAGGTAGAGCATTCAGCTACCAGGCAGACAACTTCTGTGCATTTACGGTTAAACTTAAAACACCCCCCCCCCCACACACACACAATCCACAATGGGACCATGGTTGTTCTCATCTGCATGGAGGAAACTGACTGTCACAGAGTCATCAGCAAATTTGAAAAGTAATCTGTTGTCATGCCAGCTGCGGCAGTCATCAGTATACACATTATAGAGGGGAGGTGAAAGGACACAGGAGGAGACCCTGTGGATGATGACAATGTGTCTTACATGCATTACTTTCTGTGTCAGTTGCCAGTTGCAGCTCGAGGCATGTATCCAAAATTATCTTTTCCAGGCACTATACTGATACTGTAGTCATTACAAGTTACGCACGTTCCATTTTGCCTGGGGGACATTTAAAACAAACCAGTCTACAACACAATAAAAATCACATGAAAATCAACCTCCCTCCTCATCTTTTCATATTTTTTTCTCCTCAATTTTTTAATGTGGATTTAGAATTTGATACTGAGCATAGCCGTGAAGTTGCCCCCCCAAATAGAAATGGTACAAGTTGTCAAATAAATGTTATCTACATAAATCCCCACAGATTTCAAAAACATTCTCAGAACAAAGTTAACATCACAGTATATTGTAAGGTATCACAGTTTTTATTACTCACCTTATTGATGGAACCTCAACCATATTTACTGTCCCTGGCTCAGACTCTCTCTCAAGCATCTACAGTAGGTGTTTTCATTCCCAAAACACAGGCTCTCTTGTGGTTCCAAGAGTCTGTAAGAGTAGAACAGGAGGTAGAGCATTCAGCTACCAGGCAGACAACTTCTGTGCATTTACGGTTAAACTTAAAACACCCCCCCCCCCCCACACACACACAATCCACAATGGGACCATGGTTGTTCTCATCTGCATGGAGGAAACTGACTGTCACAGAGTCATCAGCAAATTTGAAAAGTAATCTGTTGTCATGCCAGCTGCGGCAGTCATCAGTATACACATTATAGAGGGGAGGTGAAAGGACACAGGAGGAGACCCTGTGGATGATGACAATGTGTCTTACATGCATTACTTTCTGTGTCAGTTGCCAGTTGCAGCTCGAGGCATGTATCCAAAATTATCTTTTCCAGGCACTATACTGATACTGTAGTCATTACAAGTTACGCACGTTCCATTTTGCCTGGGGGACATTTAAAACAAACCAGTCTACAACACAATAAAAATCACATGAAAATCAACCTCCCTCCTCATCTTTTCATATTTTTTTCTCCTCAATTTTTTAATGTGGATTTAGAATTTGATACTGAGCATAGCCGTGAAGTTGCCCCCCCAAATAGAAATGGTACAAGTTGTCAAATAAATGTTATCTACATAAATCCCCACAGATTTCAAAAACATTCTCAGAACAAAGTTAACATCACAGTATATTGTAAGGTATCACAGTTTTTATTACTCACCTTATTGATGGAACCTCAACCATATTTACTGTCCCTGGCTCAGACTCTCTCTCAAGCATCTACAGTAGGTGTTTTCATTCCCAAAACACAGGCTCTCTTGTGGTTCCAAGAGTCTGTAAGAGTAGAACAGGAGGTAGAGCATTCAGCTACCAGGCAGACAACTTCTGTGCATTTACGGTTAAACTTAAAACACCCCCCCCCCCCACACACACACAATCCACAATGGGACCATGGTTGTTCTCATCTGCATGGAGGAAACTGACTGTCACAGAGTCATCAGCAAATTTGAAAAGTAATCTGTTGTCATGCCAGCTGCGGCAGTCATCAGTATACACATTATAGAGGGGAGGTGAAAGGACACAGGAGGAGACCCTGTGGATGATGACAATGTGTCTTACATGCATTACTTTCTGTGTCAGTTGCCAGTTGCAGCTCGAGGCATGTATCCAAAATTATCTTTTCCAGGCACTATACTGATACTGTAGTCATTACAAGTTACGCACGTTCCATTTTGCCTGGGGGACATTTAAAACAAACCAGTCTACAACACAATAAAAATCACATGAAAATCAACCTCCCTCCTCATCTTTTCATATTTTTTTCTCCTCAATTTTTTAATGTGGATTTAGAATTTGATACTGAGCATAGCCGTGAAGTTGCCCCCCCAAATAGAAATGGTACAAGTTGTCAAATAAATGTTATCTACATAAATCCCCACAGATTTCAAAAACATTCTCAGAACAAAGTTAACATCACAGTATATTGTAAGGTATCACATTTTTTATTACTCACCTTATTGATGGAACCTCAACCATATTTACTGTCCCTGGCTCAGACTCTCTCTCAAGCATCTACAGTAGGTGTTTTCATTCCCAAAACACAGGCTCTCTTGTGGTTCCAAGAGTCTGTAAGAGTAGAACAGGAGGTAGAGCATTCAGCTACCAGGCAGACAACTTCTGTGCATTTACGGTTAAACTTAAAACACCCCCCCCCCCCCACACACACACAATCCACAATGGGACCATGGTTGTTCTCATCTGCATGGAGGAAACTGACTGTCACAGAGTCATCAGCAAATTTGAAAAGTAATCTGTTGTCATGCCAGCTGCGGCAGTCATCAGTATACACATTATAGAGGGGAGGTGAAAGGACACAGGAGGAGACCCTGTGGATGATGACAATGTGTCTTACATGCATTACTTTCTGTGTCAGTTGCCAGTTGCAGCTCGAGGCATGTATCCAAAATTATCTTTTCCAGGCACTATACTGATACTGTAGTCATTACAAGTTACGCACGTTCCATTTTGCCTGGGGGACATTTAAAAC